>NC_037602.1:11453973-11753973 GCF_003073045.1 Pomacea canaliculata | reverse complement strand
AACCTGTAATCACGTGACATGGTTACCCCTACTTCCTATTCATGCCACACAAGTTGGCTTGAAAAGGAATGTAGGTTGGGCCCCACGATAGGACATTCTTGTGGTAGGGTACATGGCTTACACTTAGGGCTCTCGGCCCCGCACCACACTCGCCCCGCGTCCTGGATGCCTCTGGATGAGGTTTACCATAGATTTATAGAGGTTTATTGTAAACATTGTGGTAAAGAGAGTGACAGTGTGGTTAGTACAGTGGTTCATCGTGAGGTTGATAGTAGGTTTTAATAGAGCGGTCACTAGGACGGTATTTGTTCATGTCTCTTCGCTTCTCTGACAATCTTGAGGGTCAGAGAGTGGTTTGTAGAGAGTTTAAGAGCGGTTTACAGGTCTAGATAATGGAGTGGTTTATAGAGAGGCTTATAAAGCAGTTTTTCTTCCATTCACCCTTCTGTTCATCATCATCGTCATTATCATTCTGTTTGTCACATTTGCTGTCACCATCGCAGTCTGTCACCATCGCAGTCGCTGTCGTCATCACCATGTATGGTACTCACATCGATTTCACAAGTGAGACACAAGAAGGTTTCCCAAGAAAGCATGTCAGCCCATCTGGAAGCACAAGAGTAAGGAGAGGATTATGTCTTTACCATTATTGCTGGGCGAGGACGTTTGTGGTCTGGCGAGAAGTTTTATCGCCGTCTGAGCGACGAGAAATGGATTCGATGTCAAGGCTAGTCCAGAAAGTCTTTGGCAGCACGCACGGTCTTACCAGAAACACACACGGGGGAGTTCAAGAAAGAAGAAGAAGAAAAAAAGAAAAGAAGAAGAAAAGAAGAAGATTAAAATGAACAAGAAAAAACAAAAGAAAAGCAGGAGGGAGAGGAGACGGTGTAGCGATTGTCGTCAGCTACAAAAGTAGGAAGATAACAGTAACCTCTACCCTTCCATTTTAGGCTAAAATAGTATGTTGACAGACTGCTCCAGTTAACTTTCTGTTATACTAAACATTTATGAGATATTTACAATTTACAATAAATTCTGGATAGCTGAAACGAACCATTGAAAAATTGGCAAAAATTTTAACCTAATCTGCCAACAGAAGTCTGCATAGTGTAATAATGCAAAATGTACTCATCGTGATATTGTAATTTTATTTGTTTATTTTAATCAAATAATGTTTTAAACAAAAATCGTTTTATGAAAGAACACACAACGCCTTTTATCCGTAAAACAGTCGTCGAATTCCTGAAATATCCTGACAGGCTAGGGTATCCTGGGTATATTAGGGTGGGTCTGTCTCATGCTCGCCTCTCTCGTCTGTTTACTCGGCTCAGACAGCGCCGGCTACATTGGCTGCTGATGGAGGATGGCCGCATCCTAAAACACATTCTCGATGGCAAACTCACGAGTGGAGAGAAATAAAGTTCGCCTTAATCTGCGGTATAAAGACGTCTGCATGAGCGATATGCAAGCACTTGATCCTGACACTCGAGGACTGGGGAGCCTTGCAGCTGACCACGAGATGGAGAAGCAATCTGGCCCCACACCTTGAGTCGGGGGCAGACAACCTATTGAGCGCCGAGACTGTAAAACGGGCATGCACCAAGAATTCCCTCTGCTTGAAAACACAGGTCACAAGTCACAGAACACAGGTCACAGTACGCAGGTCACAGTACACAGGTCACAGGTCTATTGGCTATAACAGGGACTGTTATTTTTCACTAGTCTCTTCTTGCACAGCTACAGCCACGCAGTCAGCCAGTAATGTCAGGATACACTATACGGGGTCAGTAGGATGCCATAAAATGATGAAGTAAAAAAAAAATTATCCTAGGATCATTCTCATCTTTAATGAATATTCAGGAATTATAAGGACGGTGAAGCTTGCATCCGTTGCGAATGTATTTCCGTTAACACCTTTGGTACAGACTCTCAAGAAGACAAAAATATAGGACTGTGGACAATACTTGCGCCACGGTTGTCTCTCTACAGATTGTTGTCTGAAAGTGGAAAGACAATTTCAATACTGAAATAAACTGGACATTATTATATCAGCAAAGCAAAATATCTATAAAATGTAGAGTCACGGAACAATTATAAAGATTTTCTAGAATTATTATTAAGATCAGATACTTGACAGAAAAATGTGTAAGACACACCAAACGAGAAAATGTGTTTAATTCTTAGTGAATTTGTGAGACATTGTATTTTAAAATGACTAGTTGTCTAATTACACAGGTGAGATTAGCAGAATGTCTAATCCATCTTCAAGCTACTCAGCTGTCTAATCGCACCTTGATTTACTGTGATCATCTAATCAGACTTGGTTGTCGAATGACACAAAGATACTCAGCTGTTGTAATTACACCTTTGTGACAATCAGTTATTATTATTGTTTATCATCATCATCATCATCGAGAGGGTTGCGCTGTGTGAGGAGCAAAACGCCTGCCGAGATTTATCTTTTGTCCTTTCTGCTTCAGCATTTTCTCATTTCCTGTGAGATGATTTAGGCAGCGAGAACAGAAAGACAGAAAGACTGAAAGACTGAACATGCGCAGTGCAACATTCACAGCATGAAGATCGATTGTTCCAGAATGTGCCGAGTGCATGTCGAGTACTGTTTTAACATGCAACACGTGAGCTTCACAAGCCGCCAGCCTGTTGTTTGTCACAGCAAACATTTGTGTTTCATAAGCAGCACAAGGGTCTAGCCAGGGTGATGCTCTTCTCCTACCCGTCAAAGAAAACATTTTTGTTTCATCTCCAGATGGAGCAGCTGGTCTACACGTGACTACACCACACGACTTTGTTCTACAGGATGCTCAAATGGACAAATCTTCTAGTCACAGCACTCCGGTAACATCTCAGTTTCTAGAAGAACTGGCCGCTGGTAATAAATGTCGGCTATGGGCCTCACATTCTCCATTTTTGTGCGAGCGACGCTGAGTCCAACAAAAACCGTCAACGGCTTTCTGGCCGTTAAAGGTTTATATCTGTTACCTCCTCTTTGTATGCTCTCCTTTCTGAGACGAGTAAAAAATAGAAAAGACCTCCAGCTGAAAATGTCACCGTTAGTCACATCTGTAATGCTAAGAAAAAAAAATGCAAGTGGAAGACTGTAGGAGTCATGCAGGGTGGGGGATACAGGCCGGGGGTTGGCCTGCACTTCTGTGTCTAGAAGCAAGACACGTCAATCATCACAGCTTCCTCCCTCTTCCGCCTCTCAAAAAGTGAAGACAGCTTTAATGGCGGTCTCTTTGTCGCCGAATTGTCCTCGTTGTCTTTTGGCTCCGCCCTGGTCTGAAATCTGACACGTGACTTTCTGATGTTTGAAGACAGCAGGCAGGTGTGTTGAAAGACTTGACAGCGAATACTGTTTTGGATCTTAAGATCAGAATCAGGCAGCTTGGAGGCTGTAAATGTCCTCCATCTCCTCCTCCTCCTCCACAGCATGCACGACCGAAAAAAAACTCTTATCCTTATTTTGAATGATTTTAAAACTTGTTGTGTCAAAGTTCGACAACAGAAACGTTTCTAGCAGTGAGTATATAATTGTACATGAGGATGAAAGTTCTTGATATGTAAGAAAGTGATGTGCGAGGTGTAAGCAGGACAAACAGTCAGTCGGTTGCTGGCCGCTGCCCATAGTCATGCCTCAGTCATGCCCTCAGTCATGCCCCACAGTCATGCCCCACAGTCGTGCCCCACAGTCATGTCCCATAGTCCTCCCCCCTCAGTCATGCCCCACAGTCATGCCCCACAGTCGTGCCCCACATGTCAATGGCTATCGCTCTTTTCTGCTCCAGACGATGAACCCCACAACACCGGAAATAGACCCGCAGCAGCAGGAGAGCCCGTGGAACGTGAGTGACGTGATGGCTATCATCCAGCACCACGCGCCCTTCGCCATCGCCGTCAACAAGTACGTCACGCCCCTGTGGTACGTGGTCGGGTTGGTGGGCAACGTCATTTCCGCCCTCATCTGGTCCAACCAGCGCCTGCGCACGTGCAACACGGCGGCTTTCTACCTGACGTCACTGGCGCTGGCCGACTTCTCCTACCTGGCTCTCCACATGTTCTACGAGCTGGAGAACCCGTGGTTCGTGCACACCCTCAACGTGCCCGTGTGGTGCGAGGTGTGGAACACGCTGTACATGGCCGCCCAGTACTTCTGCGTCGTCCTCGTCTGCGCCTTCACCGTCGAGCGCTTCCTGTCTGTGTGCCACCCCTTCAGGTGAGCTCTCTTACTCCATGTTTCACGCGCATTTCCACTTGTCTTTCGTCAGTTTTTTTTCTAGGAGACAACTAAAGGTGGGCTTGGGTTTGGCATTCTTCAAAATGCAAACACTTGGTTGAAGAATATTTTGATATTAAATACTGTAGAAAATGAATGAACCTGACTGTGTCCTAAGGGAAGAGGAGATAACTGCTGGATCGTCTCCCAACCGGCTTTAATTCTTCACGCACCCTCTCACCCGCTTTCATATGTTTACGTCCATCACTCGTGTGCGTACTCACCCGATTAAATTTCAAACACAATTGTACACGAGATGATTGTACAATAAGATTATTATTATAATTTAAAATTAGAACATGCAAGTAAACACGCCCATAGACATAGCTATTAGATGATCGATGTTAACGATCCACATATAGTAACAAACTTACAATTGTTTCTCAGATAAATAAAAATTCTCCAGTGGACGATGTCTCTGCATTGCCAGTCACAATCACTTATACTTCCACTGTTCACTCATTACACCTGAAGTGAACTTGCAGTGGTAATCAAGGACAGCGAATTTGTTTAAAGGGGTGGAGCCGTTGCAGCATTTCCACGGTGGTGGACTCTCCTGTCAGACTTCACAACGGGTTAAAGTTCTTCCCTTTGTTTTTCTTTGGGTTTTTTTTTTTTCTTTTGATTTCTGACTAGGTGGTCGTCACGCCATGCCACAAGGGCGCTGACCGGTCCATCAGCAGTGAATCATTTGCGTCCCACTGCTGTCTGCAGGCAGACATTTTAAGTTCGACTTCGGATAATCGACACGAATCCATGCTGAGGACTACTGCCGTGTGATTAGTTAATTGAAAATTGCCATCAAAGACTTCAAAGCAGCGTCAATCAGTGCGTCCTGCTTTGTCTGCCAATAACTCTGCACTTTCGTCCTCACTGTCACATCACTTTGCCGTGACGTCACTTCCGCTGTCAGAGACATTCTTAAGCTTCTCTATTTTTGTAAAAGGTTTTGCTAATATATTTTCAAGTCTTTTGAAGTTTCCGAAGTTTTTCAAGAAGAAAGTGAAATAATGTAACAAAAGACGTGTACATCTAGTGTTTCGTTATTTTTATTTGCGCTTCATCCCGTTGTATTAGAGAACTCTTATCCTGCAATGTAAAATACCAAGTAAATGCCACAAGGTATAATTCCGAACCTTCTAGCGCATTATGAGCAATGTTCCGCCATTTTTATCGAGTATCATTCCGTGGTATTAAAGAAGTCTTTCAGGGGACATGAAGAACTAGAAGGGAGTCCACAAAGTTCAGACGAGTACGAAGTTGGGAGCTGAGGACGAATCCGACAAAGCGCGAGACGGAGGACTACAGGGACACAGGGGCCGGGGTAGGGGTGGCTCGCGGCTGACGAATCCGTCTGCATTTTCTTGCAAAACATACTGTCCCCTTGCAGATGACTTGACAGATTTCCATCTCATTCCATCAGCTGGGACGTGCGCGCCACTCACTCGTTATCTGTGATTGTCTCTTGTTACAAAGTAAAAGCAGGATTTATTGCCGATTTCAACATTCCTCTAAAGTCAAATGGATTTTACACACGACCCTGATGTCTTTGCCAGAAGTGGCCATGAATAAGCCAGTAAAATGTTTCTGCTCTGTAAATGGAAGACAAGGAGACCAGTCACCACAGAATGGGAGTGGTGATGTGGATGGTGCTACTGATGGAAGGATGGTGGTGTTGGGGACCAAAGCGGCGAGACATTTGGCTGTCTTTTATTAGAATGTCATGACGAATAACTAGGGAATTATGTGAATGAAGGGATCAATACAGGAATAAATAGAAAATAATGTTCGTATTTTTCTCTGACAGAGCTGGAAGTGTTGCTGGAGGGCCACTGCTTGGTGCCTCAACTTTCTTGTGACTGTCTACTCTTGGCTCCTTCATCTTCCTCTGACTTCTAGTAGTGATGCAGTGTCTCAGGCACACTGTTCTTTCTCTGTTTCATGTGGCATCTGTTTACAGGGCTAGTTACTTTGCCATGATATAGTCTTTGTTGCTGACTCGGTGTAAAACACTGATCATCTCCTCCTCTTACCTGTACTGTCTTGTTACCACTACTCGCCTGCTTCTTTCACTTACTTCTTACTTCCACTTCTTTGTTGCTTTGCTTTGGGATCTGCTACTATAGACCAGTCTGCTATTATTCCTCTTTCAATCAACCAACCAACCACACACGAGACAATCTGTTACAGTAATTCATCACCAAACACACATACATTTGCTACTGTGACTCATCTCATCTATCATACACTAGGGGGGAGAAGGTCCAGGTAATACTGCTGCAGACTGTAAACTGAAGTTGATACCGAGTTACCTGTAACGAGTTACCTGTAATGTTGTCTGCATTGCTTCCCGTTACTTTGTGTTATAAAAATAACTCAACTCTGTGTCTATGTGCCTCAACACCACGTTGTATTTAAAAGCAATCGTATATTTTTTTAAAATTAATTATTATATTATTTTGATGTATTTATTATATTTTTCTAATTTTTCTACATAGTATTTGTTGTACTTTTTATCATCATAACACTATTTGTACCTATTTATAATAGTTCTCTAGAATTTCCAAAATTTATTAATATTGTTATTTCTTACTCATGCTCTTATAGTATTTGTACTATTGTATGTTCCACTTACATTATCGGTACTATTTGTTGCCTTTATTCTATTATTAGTATGATATTCTATTATTCTATTATTGTATGATATTATTTGTTGAGGTCGGAGCGGTTTCGGCCGTACACGCTCGCCCTCCATCATCCTGGCGCTTCTGTCGCTGTCGCTGGCTCTGGCGTCGCCGCAGGCTTACTTCTGGGAGGTCGGCAGGTCGGATGAGTGTCACGTGCGGCAAAGCGAGCTGCAGCAGCAGTCGTTCTACTCCATCTGGAGCTGGTGCACGGACATGCTGGTGTTCGGCGCGCTGCCGCTGCTGGTGCTGCTGCTCAACGTCGGCGTACTGCGCCGCATCCGTCACGTGGGCCGCCTGCGTTTCCAGGACTGCAGCACGCACAGCGCCGCGCCCACCGCGCACCCCTGCCGCCAGCAGCACGCCGCCCGCCGCACCTCCTCCCGCCGCGACACGCACCACGCTGCCACCAGCCTCATCGACACCAGCTCCAGCAGCAGCAGCAGCAGCCACCACAACTTCACGGCCACCACTGTGACGTTGCTGTGGGTGTCCTTCTACCTCATCTTCACTACTCTACCCGTCACCATCGTCTTCGCCATCCAGACCGTCATACCCCTAGGCTCCCCCATGCCAGTGGAGGAGATGGGGGCCGACCCTACCTGGCGGAACTACCTGACCTACTACACAGCCCGCGTCGTTATCAAGGAGATCGGCATGTCCCACCACGTGGGCAACGTCTTCATTTACCTGGCCACCAGCCGCAGGTTCCGCCGTCAGGTGCGCAAGAGGATGCACGGCGGCGGGGCCGCGCCATACGCCCCGAAACACTGGGACCTGTCCTCCACCAACGGCGCCATCAGCCTCAACACTGTCAGGACCGAGCAGCTTCACGTGACTGAGCATGCGCACACATCCTCCGCGTGACTAACGTCACTTCCTGCTGCTTTTCGCCAGGTGACAAAGCAACCCCTAACTCAATGTGCCACTGGTGACCACCGACTCTCTCCTCCATCAGATGGTGGATTAAGGGTTGTCTTACCTTTTGCTGATGATCAACAGCCGCAGAACAGCCAATGCTGAGCAGCATGATGATAAGTGTTTTATGTGGGATTCGAACCCAAACCTGAAAACCGTAGATGTTTGTCAGGATAGGCGGAGAAAGAGAGAGGGTGACTGAGCCCTACTGAAATATATAACATGATGTTTTGATGTGGGGCATGGGAAACTACAAGCCCCCAGGTGTAGACTACAAGGTTACCTGTGTGGCAGTGGTGGAGATTTTACAGGTTATTGTAATGTTAGACGAGACTTGTTCTCCCCAAGTTCACACAAATAACGATGGACATACGCCTTAACTGCTTAACTTTACTGGCAGCAACTTCTACCAAGATTCTTGGTTTAAGCGAATGTAGTACAACTGCCGATGTGTCAACAATCAGGTTTTATGCTTGTTTTGTGAAAACCATTTCAAAAGACTTGTAGAATGTGTTGTCTGCACATTGATGCCATGTCATTTGTTTCAGTGATGTCTATTCCGACAAAGTGTGAGTTGCTCAATTAGTGACAATCTCCAGAACACGTGGTACGTTGTATGTTGCACGTGGGCCAGCTACGGTTGACTGACCACGTGATCCATTCATCCCACACATCAGTTCATTCATATCACAACGGGTGGTCATCAATCACACACCAGTCAGTCTGCCATTGTAACTTATTTAATCAATCAACCAACCAACCAATCAACCAATCAAACAATCGGCAATCTGTTCATTCATCAACCAAACATCAACCAAAGTTTGCTAGTGTGCCTCACCTCATCAATCATACATAAGGCAATCTCCTCCTGTACCTCATCTCATCCATCACACACTAGGCAATGTGGTCCAGGAGCTCATCCTGAGGGTGGACGTGTCTGACAGACGACATTTTAAGTGTGTTGTCAGCGAGATCAACTGTATATTTGTGTTACTAGCTGACGGTTAGAACGTAAACTACAGACGAGGCCACTTCATGGCAGTCGATGAGAAACATAGATTTTTCTCCTGATAACAACTGGTAGATGCTAGCGGCAGTTAATGGCCAGAATTTAATCCCAGGCTTCGCGCTTTACTCACTGAGATGTGCGTCACCTCGCGCTGTGTGACCCCGAGGTCACGGCAACACGCCATCTGAGATTAGGTCTTCATTCTGAGCAAAAGTTCCGGGAGCCTTGGTTCCTGGGAGACTTGAGGTTAACGCTCAATCGGGCCGATGTACCGTCTCCTGGCCTGGCAAAGAGGTCACATCCGGGTCAGTTGCGAAGTGTCATCTTCAAAGATTCTCTCTAGTCTCACTCATCATTGGCGTCCAACGACCTGGTGTGCAACGTTTCCTTTTGATGGCGGTTACTTTGACCCTGCAATAGCATTGACAAGTCTTTTGATTTGCTGGCTGTATCTACATCTCCTCCCTCCACGAGGGCCAGTCATTCGGAGCCTTGTTCATCAGGAGCTCTCCTCGTTTGATACAAATGATCATTTCCCTCGAGATTTTTTTTAAGTTTCAACGACTGGGCTGTGGTGGCTGGATGGTTGAGTTTTCTCGTAATTACAGAAATGGCAAACTAGACTCTAGATACACTTATTCTCTTTTACAAGCATTCCACACACATCAGCTGTGTAAGAAATCAAATGTTCCTCCCTACTGTCTCTAGGCCGGCACGGCTTTTACCACACAGGAGCCGTTAGGACGTAACAGACGTGAACGTGACGTACTTCCTGTCCACAACCTGTCTCAGGCCCAGCATGTGGCGCAGTTTACTGATTAGTCAGTTATTTACATTGTTTACTGATAACAACTCGCAGACATCCGGCACCAGCTTGACTGCAGACTGCTCCTGTGTCACCCAGTATGTTGTCTAGTGTTTCAGTTGACACTTCTGCTACTCCAGCAAAGTGTGTCATGTTACCTTGGAATTGTAAAATGATCTAGCTAACACCATCACAAGTGTCAACAGTCAGGTTCTCTACCTTGTCAGCGTTCATCTCTCTAGTGTACGTGTACTTGCTATTCTCTTGAGGCTCACTTTGTACTACCTTCACACCCTGCAGTCCTGTTCGCTAGGTTGTTTATTATTTTATTTAGCCATTATATGTTCTAGCTTTTATTTAAGAGCCTCCTAGCTGCCTAGGTGAGACAACATCTCGATTTTCTGAAGGGCAGACGGTTGAAAGAAGCCATAAGCTAGAAATCAAATCTTTGACAAGACTGAGTTGTGTTCTGTTTTTGTTTTGTTTCTTCGGTTATAGTGTGTGCCAAATCGTAAACACTACCAAGGAGATTAATGAATGTCGACATTTTTTTGCTTCATTTTCTGTTGTAAGACTTCGTATAAATAGTTATTTATTTGATTTAGGTCGCTAAATATTGTTTTGATGGTTTGAATAAATATGAAAAGACAGGAGAGCATGAAAGTATATTGTGGGTGAAGTAAGGGATGAATGCAAGTGTCTAGAAGACAAGTGAGGGTCGAGGAGGGTGTGCGGAGTGTTACTGTGGCACAGCAAAGTGTGCACTGCGTCTGTCACGTGACCTGAACACAAGTAGATGCAAGATAAGTAAAGCCGCGTATTAAGTGCTCAATCCATTTCCGTTTCTGAACCTGGTTTAGGGAGATAAGTGATCATTGTCGATGTGAGCTTCGTTCTTACCTTGGAAGTAAGAAGTTTGAGCCCCGGTTCAGCTAAAGTCGCGAACTTGGTGTAAAGCTGGTGTCTGCAGGAAAGAAGGAAGCAAAGTTTTCTAAAAATAAACCAGTGTCAAGATTACTACAACAATACCAGTTTGTTGCTGGTCGGGTTGAATCAGAAGAACAAAGAAACAAAAACTTTGACTGCTTTAACTATGCTTAGACCAGAGAAGGATCGTCCTGTTCAAGACAGCAGGTAGCAAAACATATGTGTGGTAGTCAGGCGCACTCAATATTCCCCGTTCCCTCCTTTCTCTCCATCTCTCTCTCTAGACCCTGTCATTAATTTGCTGTTAGCAGACGACACAGCAACTTGCTTGCCGGGTGGTGGAGGCAGATAACACTGCTTTGTCCGCTGCCATTGGCACGTGCTCCACAGCCTGCACGACTTGTGTGCGAGATTCCTCGTCACCAACGGCGATATCTCACAGTATGAGCTGTACATGCAGTGGACATGTGAGTGAGAGATAATGAGGTGTTGGTGACCCTGGTGCATGTCGACATCACGATCGTGACGGTGGTAGTGTGAACCTTAGCCCCTTGTCTGTGACCATCTTGCAGGGTACAATGTGGTCCTTAGCAGTCGCTGCTGTAGTGGTTACGTCACGCTGGTGGTGGTGGTACTGTCCCCTTGCTACTAGTGGTCTTGTCCTGCTGCTACTAGTTGTCTTGTCGTCTTGCTACTAGTGGTCAGAGGTCTTGTCACCTTACTGCTAGTGATCATTGGTCTTGTCACCTTACTACTAGTGGTCAACTGACTGCCAACTGTAACAGGGCCTCTCAGATAACAGGCTGCAGCCGTAACATAAAAATTGTTTTGAATGATGTGAATAGACCAAAAGTTTTAGCTAATAATGTCGCCTTTATTTGAATAATTGTTTGATTGTGCTTTAGCTGTACAAACTAGCAAACACATTGTGCGCACGAGCGCGCGTAAAGGTGAAATAAAAAAACTTGCCTCGGACCTCGCTATACTTTCCACATCCCCGCAAACTTTTCATTGAAATAATCGCCCTCCCCCATCCCTTGATGAGCTAAAACACTATGATAAAAATCTGAATATGATTCTTTTTAAAGATGATGTTCTAAATTATTCAATAAACAAAATGATGAAGGTATTTTAATGATATACAGCAAACGACATTAAAAACATAAGTTGACCTTAAAGGTCAAAGTCTGTCGTTAACACCACTTTTGTTAAAAGTCCTTTTCAAAGCCGCCTTCAGTCTTTCTCCCGGTTGCTGCCTCTGAAGCTGAGCAAGATATGGCACTCCAGTGTACCAAGAACAGAATAACTAGGTTAATAAATAATATACCCTTATAAACTATCAGTTATTTAAGCTTTAATTTACTATGCTAGTACTACTAGAATGTTCCCCGATTAATAATTTACTGTCATTTACATCATGCGAGAACAATAATCCACATATGCAACTGACACAAATTACAAGAAATTAATATAATCGCTGACTCAAGAACAAAAACTGACTCAGAGTCAGCAGGCTTTTCAGTGAACAGATGTCCTTTAACAAGTATGCTCAGAACAACAACAACAACAACAACAACAACAACAACAACAATAACAACGATATGACCGACCCAGTCAAGGGGACAGTACTCCAGAACTACACGACAGCAAAGCAAAGCCTCAGCCCGACTTTAACAGTTGAGACCAGGGAAGCCTTTCAGTGACACAAAATAGAACCTATAGCTATCATTTCACTGTTACAAATAGAGTCTATAGCTATCTTCTCACTGTTATAAAATAGTCTATAGCTATGTTTCTCATTGTTACAAATAGAGTCTATAGCTATCCTTCCACTGTGATGCACAATACAGCCAATAGCTATTGTTACACAGAATAGAACCTATAGCCATCTTCTCACTGTTACAAATAGAGTCTATAGCTATCTTTTCACTGTGATGCACAATAGAGTCCAATAGCTATTTCTTCTAACTGACCGGCCGCAGCACAAACCTTGGTAGCTATGTAGCTATGCTACCGTCTGACAGCAGTATGTCTAACACCAGCTCACCTGGCTGTGATGACACAAAGACAGTTTGCAGTGAGATGGCCGCCTACATTATCGCTGGCCTCGCTGCTTTTCAATCTCCGGTGTTCATGCAGCTGTGGGTTACAGGGACATAACTCAGCAGATGTGCTTCCTGGGCTGGAAGCTGCATGAGGAACAATTATTTTCTCTTTCCTTTTCCGACAGCTGGAGCTTGGGAACTGCAACACAGCCATTCAGAAATTGTAATACTCTACTGACAGGTCTCGATGTAATAGTCATATTCTATCTTTATTCTCATACACTTCTCTACCTATGTTGTTCTACTGCAGTTCTCTATACAATAGTAATGTTCTACTGCACTGCTCTACAGTCATGCTCTGCCGATTACATTTCTAGTTAGCTAGAAAAACATTAATTCTTGTTTCAAACATTTTACTAATATAGCTTTAAAAGTTTTACTAATTTCAAAAGATACAAGTCTAGTAGGAAACTCTGTATAGTATTAGGAATGTGGTAATAACCTGTGTCAGATGAATGAACATTACAGTGAAGTCCGACGAGAATGCACAGTGCTCAACTCGCCAAGTGAACTAGTGCACAAAGAAACCACTATTAGTTCAGAAGAATTTTAAGTTGTAGTTAAATTAGAAATAAATGATACGACTTATTCTTCCATCCTTTTTTTTCTCTAGGTTTTTTTTTTTTTTTTTGCTCTTTCTTTCTGTGAGAGAAGTGAGAAGCACAGTCAAGATGGATGGAGCACAACACAGTGCTAGGCTTGAACTTCACGAGGTAGCTAAACTAAAAGACACTGGATGGGTCATAGGTTGTTGGTGCCACGAGTGTCCCTGATGTACTCTAATGCTGTTCTGCAAATCGTTAAGAAAACTGTGATTTGAGCAGACGCCCATGTTGCCCGGTGGGCCACTGAAAACGGAGGATGATGTCCCCGCCATCTTGCTTTCGCGCCACCCGGCGGACGTCAGTCACGTAACATCGGGTTCACTGACAAGGGCGATCAATCTATGACAAAGTTTAAAACGACAGAGTTGTTGTTCGTAATGGAAACAGCCAGTTTCTCTAATCATGGGCTCTGACACATCTGGGAAAATACCAGACAAGACAGAGCTAATACGACAGACGCAAAAGATTTAGCAGACAGCAAGAAATAATCAGCGGAAATGTTTCCTGAATGTCAAAACACACGAAGACTAACAATTTTAAAAATTGGTTTCCCAATTCAGGCAACTTGAGTTGTGACGTGTACACCTGCCCCAAAGTTAATGGGACCACCCACAAGGACCTTCAGACATTTCCACGCAGGTGAGTGCTTGTCATGTCTTGTTGGATGAGTTGGTCGGTCCTCCGACTCTGTGTCTGTATGCAGGACCATGAGACAAAACTGCTCTTCGCTGTTTCGGCGACTTCTTAGTGCCTGACTATAGGTCCTATGCGAGTGTGAATTAAGACAACGTGAGGGTCTGTCTGGTGGAGCGGGTATGAGTGTGATGCCATTGCTGATTGTTTCTGTTGATCAAAGAATAGTCAACTAATAGCTGCTATGTAGAACTGCCCTCTGTGATATAGGCGCATTTATTCTATTGCATTTCGGTCATCTGGATTGTACTCGGATGAGTTTGAGTCGCCCCAAGCAATGAAATAGCTGTTAATCAGGAGTCTTTGAGTACAAAAGTTACTGAAATTCACAAGGAGTTCGGACCAAAAAGAGCTATAGAACTGGCTAAAAGACAACCACATATCTGTGTTGTCCTCTCCATTGCAAATGCAAATTAAAAAAAAATGGAGCAGTCTCCATCTGATGAAAACACAACAGCCCACAACAAAGCCAGAACAGAATGCTTGAAAGGACACCAATGGTTATGCTGAGAATATTGTAACAAAATGCCTGTTGTGAGGCTTACATAAAAGCCATCACTCTTCATGTTATAACCCAGGGGCAGATTGTGTTCCAGTTACAAGGCAGAAGTCCTGGCACTCAGAGACTCTTCTACTGCCAGGCCAAAGAAAGCAGTCTTCTTCTGACTCACTGTCAGCCTTACAAGTCTCCACCTGTAACCAAACCGACAAAACACTTCAGTCCCTGACGAACAAATCAATCAGCTGACTCAAAATACCGTGGATATCAGCACACACAGAGGTTACTGGAAATGAGAGGGCAGACCAGGTGGCAAAAGAAGGCAGCAGAAGAGAGCAGCCAACATCAAGTCTCTCAAACAAGGAAACAAGCGCACGAATTGCAAACTGCAGGACAAATAAGACTGGCAGAAGGACTCACTACACAGACCGCCTCTAACAACTGCCACACCATGAATGCCAAATCACTGACTTTCAGCCTGAGGACTGGACAGCCACCTCAAAAGGATCGGCATTAAAGCCTTATGCCGTCTTGTGAAGTGGACCAAACATCACAGCAGTCTCTGTTCACTCCGCAAACAAAAACATAAAAAGTTCTGGCCTCCAAACACACCCGAAGATGGCAGAGTTTGATGGTCGACTACATCTTACAGCGGGGTATGTGGACCTCCCCTCCCCCGGGACAAAGGTCATATAAACACAACTAGTCGAAACGGACTACTACTACTACTAGTACTACTACTACTACTAATAAATTGTCATATATAATATTCAAGATGCTTTTTGCCTCTAAGAAATGCAGGTTTGTAATTGCAGTTCATCAGCAGTACTTTGTCGACTGACGAGTATATTGCCATGCTCGGGTGTATGGCTAAGATCAACGTGTAATAGCTGCAGGAATTCTCTGTAACTGTCATAAAAACCAAGAAGGACAGAAAATATACTACATTACTTGATATGATAGGAGGTCAGATAGTTAAAAGGAATGTTTATTTGTATGCGTGCATGACTAGTCCAGACAGCCACTGCTTTTGATGCGAGGCGAGTATCTAAGGCCACTTAGCTGCGGGTCTTTAAGGAGGAGAATGCAGGACTCAAAGCTGTTTTTCCATCTTTGCATGATGGATTCACCAAGGGTAGTCCCACTGCCTCTGCCAGAACCTGACGACTAACCAGGAACATGCCAGCCAGAAGCAGGGAAAAGCCATCTTGACATGCCAACAGGAAATGCTGGTAGGTCTGATGTCAGGCCACGTCACTCAGCTTCAGGGGGCATAATCACTCGGGGATTCGACTTGCCTTGCTGAGGATGAAGGGACTTGACACAGGATGCTGCTTGTGTTTTACTTCTGTCTGGCACCAGGATCCAGCAGTCCACGGTACGGAGAGTGTGCATCTGTTTTGTCTTGTGCAGTCCCGTATTTTTCACGTGTTTGGATTTATTTTTTATTCACAGTAAGAAGTAGAGGCTTCATATGACAGGAATGTGAAAAATGTTAGGATAATAGTTTGCCCTGGAACGGCAGGTGCAGCGTGTTTAGGGAATTTTTTTTGTTGTTGCACAGTTACATTTGCTCTAATAATTTTGTGCTCTAGCCACGTATGTTCATGATACACATTTAAAATGTTACACAAAATATAAACAATCATTAATGATATGTCAATAACATCATGTTACATGTAAAATTTCTTGCTGGCAGCAAGTGAAAAACATTGCTCGTTTCCGACTTGTTTCCCACATTTGCGATGGTGACTTTGCCTGAAGTCTGCTGATCTCTCTAACTGGGGCTTTCGCTACAGACGATCAGTCAACTACTCGCTAAAATTAGTTTTATCCATGGATGATTGTAATCACAGTTTAGGAATAACATAGCTTGATAAGTGTGACTTACTGGACTGTCTTTGTGTGAACAAAAATATGACACTAGCTGTAAATGTGACCTTTATGTCAGTGTGACCTCCTGTTGTCGGTGATTGTGAAAATCTAGTCTGCTCGCAGACCGCAGATACGTTAACTGAGTCAAATAAGACAGAAAACATTGTAAACATTCAGTACAATCACCTAACTCTTGTCAGCATGTCAAAGTCAGGGCGGTAACTCTTGTCAGCATATGATAGTCAGGGCGGTAACTCTTGTCACCATATAAAATTCTGGGTGGTAACTCTTGTCAGTATGTAAAAAAAGTCAGGGCAGTAACTCTTGTCAGCATATGATAGTTAGGGCGGTAACTCTGGTCACCATATAAAATTCTGGGTGGTAGCTCTTGTCAGCATGTAAAAAGTCAGGGAGATAACTCTTGTCAGCATGTAAAAAGTCAGGGCGGTAACTCTTGTCAGCATATAAACTCGCAGAAGGTCATCGGCAACTCATGAGAAGAAAATTTTATTTAGAACAAAGTGATATTTATTATAATATGTATTATACTCTACAGCGATAATTAGTCCTAAAGTCTGGAGGAAATGTGTTTTGGTGCTGGCCGGTCCATTGGCAGCACACATGACGTCAGCAAGGCGAGGCTAGGCGGTCTTGATGGCTGCAACAGGTCAGAATGCTTTTAGCGTTTGAAGCAATGTGAGATTACATTTTTATGACATGCTCATGTCACTGACTGTTTCTTACGACTAAAATTTTCTGTAATAGGAAATACTTTTATTATTATAAACAACAGAAAAGTGAATTACTTAAAGAAAGGGAAAAAAATGGAAGAAAGAAGAAAGTGAATGATTGCTGTCTGTCGTGATGTCATCAGTCAAGCCGCTACATAGAAGTGAACGTTCAGATGTCAGCCCGCCGCAGCTTCTACCTTCATCAGCGCCACTGCTAGAGTACCTACCGCCATCACTAATAGCATAATCATCACTACAAACAGCGCTCCTGGAATATAGATTCTCAGTACTACCACACTATGGTAGCACAGTAACTATGGTAACACAGTAACAGTATATCTGCAGCTACCCGGATAATGTCCGTCCTACTGGTCACGTACCCAGCGCAACATACCCCGAACACCCAACAAAGATCACATTGCAAAAACTCACATGCGCAAATTCGCTCCGTGGTTCTTCTGACGGCCTGATTGGCGCCCTGGGTGACGTAGTTGACGTAGTTTTCCTGTACGGGGGTCAAGCCCAGCACGAAGTTGACGAACTGCCTCACACCAAGGTCAATCACCACGATGTCAAGGCCGTCCAACTGAGCTGCGTTTCGAGCTTCCCGCAGGATACCGAACCTGAACACCATACATCACAGTACGTCACTGTATACAGTATATACCCATGTCACGTCACGTACCTCAGTATACCCACCTTACGGCAGCCATTATGAGCAAAGAGCAAACAAAGAATGTCACAGTACACACAGAACACGTTTAGAACTCACCAGGCTACACAACACACTGCAGATCTTTACTCACACAATGTAATAGAGACAGTAAAGGACGTGACAAGAATATTCTAGTGACATCGTCACTGTGTACACACACAACGTAGACATTTGTCATGAAAGGAAAAATTATCCGCATTAATAACCCCGCCTCTTGCTCCGCCCAACGGAGTACCACGAGGGTTGGCCTTACACAAACATGGCATCTTGTCTACCTAGTCTACCTCTTGTCCCTGCCATGCAACTTTGACAATAACATCCTCACTTGTGGTCTGAATGTGCGCATGTGTCTGCTTACCTGTTCAGCTGGATGGACTGGTCGTCAACGAACAGCACCGCCACCTGCTTCCTGTCGCGTCCACCTGCTCTCAGGGCCGTGGCTGCGTTTCTCAGCCGTGTCAGCAGGTTAACATAGGTGTTCTCACCAGACTCCACCACATTGCCAAACCTGAGTGGACAGGGAGGTCAGTGAGTGACAGAGCTGGAGACAGGGTGGTAAGTAACAGAGATGGAGACAGGTAGGTCAGTGAGTGAGAGCTGGAGACAAGGTGGGAAACAGAAAGGGAGCCAGGAAGAAACTACTGGGGGGAGGATGTTTTATCATCAGCCCGTATCACCAGTTGCCTGTCTGATTACCACTACCTGTCACTATATACCCTGTTATTTCTGTAAGAAAGTACACTCATCATTCGGCTGACTAAGATCATCTCTGCTGCCCTCAGTGTCATCGCTCGTGTGCAATTACCTGTTGCAGTAGAGGTCAGGACCCTGGAATCCCACATCCTGGTTGTCTTCACAGTTGTCCATGATGTACTGAGCCGTTAGGCGCTCCTTGTTGACAAAGTTGCGGGAGATGTCCTCCATGATGTCTAAAGCATCGTTGATTCCGTTAGGTGCCGCCAGGAACAAGAGGTCTGCTTCAGAGTCAACCACACACTCTGAAAGTGGAAGAACAAAACATTATTGCAGGCGTGCAAGACTTCCAGGTGAGACGTGAGACACATCACAAGATATTTATCTAGGATCTACTTATCTTAGTTGTACACTTATTGTGTCAGATGTGCTATTGTCAACAGTGGCACCTGTCCCACCAAACACATAAAAGCTCAAAGTCAAAGGTCACCGGTGCGGACGATGAGAGGAGGCAGGCGGCACAGTCTCCTGGGCAGGGAGTCCCGCAGGGTCTGCAGGTTGCTGAAGTTTGTGATGTTGAAGATGAACTCGCTGTCTGGGTCGCTGGCAATGACACGCCACTCGTTTTCATCCAGGTACTGACCAGCCCCCACCACACCACATAGAACCCAGCATCCTTGGCCTCCTCCGCTTCTTGTGCAGTGGCTCCTGCGAACACCCAACACTAGTCTTCACTAACGGATCGACTCAGTAAATTGTTTAAGAGAAGAATATGTCATTCCTTATTATCGTTTGGTAGCAAAAAGAAAGAGAGATAGATACCCACAGAGAAGAGAAAAAGAAGAGTGGAGACCAAGACTTACCTGGCGACCTGGACACTCCATCAGTGATGACGATGATGACTTTGGTGATGTCTGGCCTGACGTTCACGTTGGTTCTGACGTACCGCAGAGCCAAGTCGGTGTTGGTGACACCTGTGCGGTACGGAAGGGTCCGTTCGTCCACTGCAGACAGGGTCGTGGCCTTATTTCGTACCCGGTCGAGGTCGAACCCACCTGTCAATGGCAAGTCCACGTCAAATAAAAAGATTTATAGTTTCCTGAGACTTTGAGCCTCTCTTTCACACGACATGCTGCACTCTCTGAGTCTGTGCTTGTTATCATACAACATCGTGTGACAATGGCTGATGCAGTAATCAACTAACTGTCCTGACAGCTAACAACACAAGTGTTCACCTGGAAGTCGTCACTGAACGACAGGGCGCCGACGCGAGTGGTGTCGCGGCTGATGTCAAACCGGGAGATGACATCGCGTGTGAACTGCAGTTCCTGTCGATAGTCATCCACGTAGATAGACGTCGACGAGTCCAGCACAAAGAAGACATCAGCAACCTTTCCAACACAATCTGCAACAATCAGCAGAACAGTCAGCAACACAGTCGGCAACAATAAGAACCGTTAGCAACCTGCACTAAGTCCTCACAGTCTTCTAGTGAAGAACGAAAATATCAAATATTTCTCATAAATTGCACCAGCGGTGGCGACCAGTAGATTGCTTGAGGCATCAACAGCATCATCATCATAGTCATTGTCATCGTCGTTGTGGTGGTCGCGTCATCTCGTGCATAGTACTAGTATCACGTACTAGTACATAGTACTACATATACAAATATCTCTTAGAACTGATTGAAATCAAATGGTGTACTACGTTAAGTCCAAGGTTTTTATCATTTTGTATCCGTTTTCTAGAAGTAATAAGATATTCCTTTTGTTGTTGAGAAATTTCAGTGTTTTTTTACATTCTTGAGGGTATTGCGCCCTTTTCTTTCTCATTTAAGGCTGGTAGCAAGGTAGGCAATCCAGAATTCTGTTAAATGGTTGTTTAGTATTACAGGAAGAACATACCCTGGGTGTGTATGTGTGTGTGCGAGACAGAGAGAATAATTCTGCTACTCGTTTTTATTTCAGAAGAAGAACATACCCGGAATGGTCTGGTCGCGTTCTGGCGCCTCTGCAAATAATATACAGAACTACATGAAAACTAATGTACATTTATGTACACAAACATTTTGTTGATCTACATCATGCTATTAAGAACACACACTCATATATAGATAGTAGTCTATTGATATGCTTCATGCTAATGGAAGACATAAAATGGTCTCAGTGATTGTTCAAGTTACACACAGCATACACATATAAATGCGATTATTCTGAAAGCTAAGCCAACTACTTGCCAGTTAGACTCAATACCCACAAGTCTTCTTGAGTGCTTAGATAGTTTACTTCCTGCCATCACAAACATTGTAAATGTCAGTTTGTCATCAGATGTTTTCTCATCTTTGCTTAAAAATGCCCTGGTGAAAAAACTTCTTTAGAAAGTCCTCACAATACTTCACTGCTCTATCACAACACTAGTCAGAATAAAAATACTCTACTCACGACCAACGGCAAGTCCGCTCAAGGCTGCGACCTGAAACATTTGGTAAAAGATGTTTACTCACGTCGCCATGGCTGTCCCTACTAGTATGAAGAATTTGATTTTGATGGGTTAATTAATAACCCAAGGTAAAGCTGGTATTAAACAAAGCCGTCCATTCAGAGAATTTCATTTTTTTACGAAGTGAAGAAAATTATGAAATGGAAAAGTACAACCGTAATTTTAATCATGGTGGTATTTTTTCATGATTTACTTGTAAGAAAAGTAAAGGAAAAGGTCGTCCCCTGACCCTTTCAGGTCGTTGGAGGGTGAGGTGTCAGAGAACTCACACTTCTCGCGACCAGCTTTATGTGAGGGCGATGCCCTTCTCCTCCCCGTCCCCACCCTGTATGGAGTCAGGTACCCGTTCGACTGGGAAGAACGCTGTACCACACTTTGTACATGCTTCTTATCGCTCTTATTTAAAACTTCTTGGATAGCCGAAATTTCCAAATAATTTTGATTCTTTTTACTTAATCTTTGCTGACGTCCATTTGTTGTTGATAATTAGTATTTTTTGTACTGCACATTTACACTGTATATTTTCTGTCTGCCAATATTGTCTATTCACCCTTCCTGCTGTCTCCCTACCCTCTCCGTGCATCAATCTGGTTGTCTTCTAACAAAAAAAGACCAACAGCAAAATCAAAGACATAAATTCCATCTCTTATCTGTTCACTTGTGCAACCAAATATATTTTACTTTTATACATATTTTATGTTTTACTCTTCATTCAGCCGTCACGCTCAACGTGAAACTCGCACCTGCCAAAAACTGTTACCATCAGTATTTACAATGTAACACCATCAATATCTACCTCACACCCTATCAGCAATGACCATTATTCTACAAACTGCAGTAACCCCTGTATCTACGATGTTACATCATGATGACTTACGACAACAATTGTGAGACTCGCCATCGCCGTGGAGTGCGAGGGAAGTGACGATGAAGACGAGGGAGGAGCTGGCGTGCACGACTCACCACCAAGGGGCCGACTGCGGCCCACGACGCTTCACAGTCCACTTGTCTGCAGTGGTGACACCACGTGATCGCACCACGTGACTGACATCGTGCCGGTCTGTGTGTGTCTGTCTTGCAGGCAGGGCAGGCTGCGTGTGACATTTGCATTCAGAAGCCTGCAACGCCAACACCATCTTTGATTTCTTGAGAAGGGCTTTTAATAGAATTTTATAAAACACTTTCATGCATAATTGTTTATGATTACTTAATTAAATGCTCCTTGCTAGCATCGGTCAAGTAGTCTGTCTAAATGGTGTTGTTTTCGCTTGCAGAATGTAAATACAATAATATTTTTCTGGCATTGCGAAAAATGTAATGTAAATGGAAACTTTGACTTAGTATTGATATCATTTCATTTAAGACAAAACACTAGAAAGCACACATTCCTACGATTTATGAGCCGAGGACTGGCAACAATAGCGGTTATAAGCCGACCACATCCAGAATGAATAGCGCAGGTAGAAATAAATGATCTCAAAGAAGCTTCTTTTATCAAGATTCTTATAGGCGAACAGATTATTAGTCTTATTTTCATCATTTCTATCATTTTGATAAAAAGAACACGTTTATAGCGCACATTTTAACAGACAAAATATAACCCCAGATATACAATTATTATCAAGAGACAGAAGTAGGTAAGAAAAAAGAGAACGACGCAAAAAAAACATAAAATAACAATAAAGTTAATTTAAATAGCGTTTGACCCAGTCATCAAAGGCAGGCTCAAAGCTGTGTACAACAAGAAAACACATGGCTGGTCAGTAAAGCACAGCCTGCATTGTAAGTCCTGTTAGTGAAGCTACTCAGGTTAGTAAAGTAGATATGCCATCAGTATGCGATCTGTAGCCTTCAGTTCTTCCATGTCCAGAAAGTCCTGCTTCGAAAAGAAGCGGAAAATTATGATGATGGAAGCACAGCTAGCAATTGTTGGTGCAGTGGATGAACTGTCACAGACTGTCATTCCGTCAACCCAACTCTTGGTCGAGCATCATTCTAACGGTCACTGTAAGCTGAGCTTCCACGAGACAATGTCGGTGGTACAAGACCAGTCACAACTGCACACGAAACTGTTTTGGAGCGATTGCAAAGTCACAAGCTAGAGTGAGCATTGCATGTAGAGTGCACATAAATATTGATAATATATCATTGCCTTCTTCCTATCATTCCCAATTCTCTCTCGCTTTCTCCTTCCCCAAAGCATTTCCCCACTACGCTTAGGAAAAAATCAAAAGAAGAGAGAGAAGACGAGATCTGAAACCAGACCAGCCAACCCTCATTGTATTGGTGGAAGGCACTAACCGTTGAGCCACTGCACAGATCTTGCTGCTTTGGGACTAATTTCTGTCAGTTTTAACATACACGGAGAGAAATCTTTGCGCTTTTAGTGAAAAAGGTCTTTTTCTTCACTCTCTAGTGCCACTTTGCTGATGGCATGAACCGATATTGCTCTGAGTCGGCTTTAATATTGAAATTGATATTGCCACTTTAAGACGAAGTACAACTTTCATATTAGTAAAATATAAAAAGGTCTCAAACAACGCTGTCAAAAATCTTTGTTGTCTTTTGTAATGTTAATGGCATATGAGAAAGCTCTTAGTTTGTTTTTGACATCATGTCGAGACAACAAAAACGGGAATCCAATAGCTTTGTTTTGCCCAGACAGCAAAATATGAAAGGGGCCACTTCCGGAATACTCAAGGCTTCCCCTGGGCCCCTACAGTACGTGGCTATCACGGCTACAGTACGTGGCTAGCACGCCAAAGGGCGGCGGAAACTCGCACTCAGGTTAAGAGTGACCGGCCTTGACATAAAGTTGTTTCTGCATCTACCTCATTGTTAGACACTGGTGTTACCTTGAGGGCAACGACTCAACAGCTAGGATATCAAAGCCTAACAAAGACAATACATGGAAATATTTAATAAGTTATGGGCATCTCAATAAAGCAAGAAACATAATTTTGTTGGAAGAAGCAATGATAACGTGTAAAGATAATGTCCTTTGTATAGTGTTCTGTCCTGTTTAAAAGTGGAGGTTGTTTCTTATCATAGGAAACTAATGTCATGTTAAAAGATTGATGCATTTATAGGTTTGCGCAGTTCAACAGAGGTGGTGTAAAGAGAGGTCAGAGGTCGACAGCAAGTGGTAAAACTCTGTACGGTGCGTGCGAACCAAAGATGTGTCTCTCACAACACTTACAACTCCAATGACCCCGGCATACTTATCGTCACTCGTATGTAGCTGTCAACAAGTTGAGCCTTTTGGTCTGTCTCACACAATGACACACACAAACACACATTAACACACACTCTCTCTCTCTCATTCACTCATTCACTAACACAAACATTTACTGACTACCAGTACCGACAATGGAAGGACTGTACTTCCAATTCAATACAAGGTCTCAAGTGTACTGGGTGACTTGGCACTGAAACTATAGGGTATACCCTATGTCACAACCTCCACACTCTTCCTGAACATCTTTGGCTCACATCCGATTGATCTCTGACCCCTTCACAAGCTGTTTGACCCCAAACCTTCTGCCATGTCTGAAAGTAACAACCAGCCATATCCTGTCTTCCAACTGGTTTACTCAGTGTATGTGGTCTCCGGACGCCATATTGAGTGAATGATATTGTGTGAAGTGGGCTTTGATGGTATTCGCTTTATCCGGTCTTGATAAGTGTCTTATGGGGAGGTTCATGTGTGTCTTTCCTCTGTGTTCATTGACATCTGTGTATTTCACTCTGTGTGCTGGCATGTGTGTGTCTTGACGACTTGTGTCTTTCCTCCATGTGTTTATCTATATATGTGTGTGTGTGGCGCAATGGTTATCGCCTGTCATCAATAAACTAGTTCAGATCTCGTCTCGGGCATGGTATTCTTTCTCTGCATGTGGCATCTGTTTACAGGGCTGGTTGCCTTAGTTACTGGTTATGATCACTCTGTGTATTGACATCTGTCTTCAGAAAAAGTCTCAACTTTCTCATTTAATCAGTTTGAAGCACACCCATCTCGGCATTTCTTACTTTTAAACCTATTGTTTTGAATGAAAGCTTCGGTCACGTGAGCTAGCGTTTCTTTCGCGCGGTGGAGGTCAAGGTTCGTCAGCTTGGTAACCACGTAAGGCAGCTCGCGCATGCGTACAAGTTAGTGCAGACACCGTGTGCGAAACAAAATGTCGCCGCCGGTGCGGACACTGTAAGGATTGACGGATTGATAACGCCTTCGTGTGAATTTTAAACACTAACATGGTTTAAATGGATGAGAAGTGCATGAGTTTAAGAAAAACATCCAGTTGGACTAGCCACTGACGTCACTAGGAAATGTAAGCAAGAGGAAAGCTGATGTGTAGCTCTGCACGAAACGAACTCTGACACTCATTTATTTTTATCATTCAGTATCTTTAAGAGCATTTCTTTTGGCTGATAAATCTGTTTCCTGCAGACCTTTGGAACGGGAAATATTTCTCCATCGTAATTCATATTTCTATCTGGAAGGATAAGTAAGCCAAAAGAAGCAACAAAATATCAGGTATAGTTTACACAGATGCATTAATTATTTTGATAATAATAATAAAAATATCTGTAGTACTTCTGCCTGGCCCTGAGCCTAGTCGGCAAAGCGTGGTCTGACGACAGGAGGTTCGTGGGTCGTGTAACAGTTTCCGTGCACTTTGCAACTACAAGCTGTCTTGGGTCCTGGGTTTTGGGTCTTTGGTCCTGGGTTTGGGTCTTGGGTCTTGGGTCTGGGTCTTGGGTCCTGGATTTTGGGTCTTGGGTCGTGGGTTCTACTTTGGATGCCCTTCCGTCTCCTGTATAGTCAGTTGACGTGTCTGTTAACATCTTGCGGTGTCAGCCATTGTGAAGCCTATAGCCATTCTGTATGAGATGCATCATGCAGTATCAGAAGTATCCGACAGTTCTACAGTTTCACCTGTATTGTATACTAGGGTCATGTGATGTCAGCAAGTTTGAGGCACATTTCACTATCCTCATTTCAAACATGAAAAAGACTTTGCTGTGTGATAAGCACAGCATCTCCCTATTTCCACAAAAAATGTCCTTCATTCACAATGTAGATCTGTTATTGACTTGAAATGTTTTGTACTTCAAATCATTATTTTCTGCATGATCTATATTTGCTTTAATTTCGTGAATGGATTGTTTGTTGTAGATGTTTACTGATGACGTAATATCATACTATTACCATTCACCTCAGAGCATAAGCCACGAATTAATAAGTGACGTCACACATAGCAACAAGGAGCGAGTGACATCAGCTCTCAGTCTGATGACCTCGCTATGGAAACAAGATTAGAAATCATGACGTCATTGCTACGTCAGCCTAGACTGTGGTAGAACATTATAGCTACATCGAGTTCTTTCTGGAACCTTCTACTTATCTGAGCGTATAGTATATAAACACATCTAGCGTCACAGTGAGCTAGTGCTACAGACGTACTAGTGACTAGTGCTACAGTCGTACTTTTTGGGGAAAAAAAAGGAGATATTCTGCTCACTGAAATTTTATTTGCTTCACATTTTTAATTCAGTACAGCTGGTTGTACAAAACCCCAAGTGTACCTGTTGATCAGTTACAAGTCATTGGATGACGCTTCACCTATGACCTATGGTGTCTCTAGAAAGTTATTATTCTATCCAATCCACATAAAGAACTGCAGACATCGGCCCATGGATGGCGCTGAGCACCGAGCGGTGAATCTCATCAAAGAGATGGAGATGGCTACAGAGAGATGTTAGTATGAATGGACAGAACTGACGTTGTTCTGGAGATAAGCGGGTATCCAGGGCTGGAGGTGCGTGAAGAGAGGGCGCTGTGCACTCCATCAGCGGGGGTGAGGGGTAAGGTCACTAAATAGGACACCAGACATCTTGCCGCTTTCTGCAAAAGGTGTGATGGAAGGTATCTTCGTGGGCTGTCTGCCAGACAGGTTATCCACCCCTGCACCACTTAGATGCTGTGCGATTTTAACCTCATCCCACTGACCTGCCCTCAGACACTACCCTCCATCCCCTCCCGATGTTGCTGTACAGCACGAGCGAGAGCAACAGGAGGCTGCAGCTGACAACCACCAACTATTGCATCATCACTCTCCTTCACCATTTCTTCTGACAAAATATTGCATCATCATTGCTCTTCATCTCCTCCGTGCTCTTCTCCACTCACTCTGTCTTTTTAACTGCTGGTTTGGTGACATTTTAATAACAATGGTTATTATAGTGAGTTAACATCCGCTGAGTGGTATTATAATAACACAAGACAGGCTGCGCTGACAAAGGTGTGGTCAGTGTTCGGGCAAAGTTCGTGCAAATAATATACCAGAATAGATGTATATTTATTATTTTTAATTACAGACAAAGGAGATTATAAATAAATTTAAGATACAATAAAAATATTAGAAATAATATGTATTTACGATTTTGACTATTTCTGTGAGAGGTACATGTTCGTGAGTGCACACACACACAGAGGGGCAAAGAGAGATGAGGCCTGTATCCCCATCCCCGGCCCAGGCTGGCACTTGTCTGGGAGGTGTGCGCAGCCCAGTGGCAGACGATTGGCTGCCCGCGCTCTGACCCACCTGCTGTTGGCATCAATGAATGAATCCTGCCTGTAGTCTCAAAGGGTCAAATGTGTGGGTGGGTGGGGCTCCAATGTTTACCTTTATAAGTGGACTAGCCGCCTTCACACAAATAGCAAGCAAACCTCTGGAGCCAAATGAGTGTCATCGATGACTGTCAGTCTTTACAGGCAAGGTGCACACTCCTGTGATGTGTCAGGAATGAACCACTAAGAGAACTATTGGTAAATAACAACAGACTTGCTCTGTCAGTGGACGTGAACTACTTTCACCAAAGGCAGAGACAGGAAGACATAACGACTTAGGTACCTGTCGCCACCAGCAAAGATACAAGAGAACCCAGGTGACACTCCACTTTCTCGTGCTGCAAGGATGAACTGACAGAGAAACTAGATACATACCCGTAAGATTCTTACAGGAAATCATTTTTCATACATTTACACTGAACTTTTATTGCATGGTAATCTGTAACAACACACCGTCTATTAATCTGAGAAAGAAATTGAGGACATAATCTCCTGGATTAGTGACACCTGAGCCCGTCCTACTTTCCTGATGTCTTTGTTTCTATGGTAATGAACATTGACAGGATGATGCTGTTTCGTAATAGAGAACAAGACTCGTGTTTGGAAAGGTAAGTGTTTTTTTATTTTTATATTATATTACTTCCTTGGTAATTTCCTGTAGATTAGTGTAGTAGATTCGTGTAGTAGAAGATTTCTGTTTATCGCATCCCCTCGTGCATTATAGTATGCACTCGCCCATAACATTATCTATATACTCACTAAGCTTCCATGCATACGTTACCATATACTACTATAACTACTGTGTTCCTCACCTCCCTTCTCCAGCTCAAACCATTCCTTCCTGCCATCAGTATGGAGGGACATCCCCGTCCCGAGCAAACAGTAACCCACACCAAACATAAAATTTGGAATGACTGGGAGGGGACGCGAAAAAGTATGAGAAACGGAATTTTGTAAGAATAAGGAGGAATTACAAGAAGAAGTTCAAGCAATGGTAGTATTGCAAGTTTTGAACCGATTTGTGACTGTTACCTGTCATCATCCAGGACAAGAATGTCATGAGCACGGGGCTATAAAAGGTTTTGAAGTTCATGAACTCGGATGCAACCAGAGGCTCACTCCTATCCGGTATGCGATCAAAGGCTCGCACGGACGACGAGGGTTCGTGGGTTTGACAGTTGAAGGAGGGATGTTAATGAAAGGGTTGTTGGGGAAAGTACAATACTAAAGCAGAGCTTTTAAATCATTTGTCATAATATTCAGTTTGGTTCATTTTTGTCCCTAAGAGTTCCTTGAAACTTATGAACTTCAGTTATCAAGAAAAAGGGGGTGTACTGAGTGCCTCACGAAACACTGGGTTTCCACCCATGTATAAGTTTTATTTGTGCGGATGAACAACAGCAATACGCGACCATTTTCAAGCTAACAAACTTGGGAAAACATTTGTATTCAAGCCAGTGAACAAAGTCATCGTGAAGGACAAGTTGTAATGTGCAGTTTCTAAAATAGATGATTAAAAAAGAAACAAGATTATAAAGACTGGGTATTACAAGAAAGAAAAGACAAAGAATCAGTACGGATTTTGCAATGCATCTTAGAATACTGCTTCGGTGGCTGAAGTTAGTTTAAAGCACAATAGAAAACACACGGACACGCAGACAGGAGAATAATGAGAAACACCATAGAGCTGAAACTTACTTTTAAAAACTTATAACAAAATGTCTGATAAAATTGTTGCCCGGTTATCTCTTCTTTATTTAATCTATCAATCTTTAATGGGACGAAAATATGAGATGAAATGTAGTTAATTTCTTCTGCGCTTTCGGAAAACGCCCTCAACTGTTCATTATAATTAGTTTCCAGGTCCTTGAAAGGTCCTTAGAATGTCCATATTTTCAGTGTGAATTGACCTTTGTGGACACTGCACCATTCTAGTCTTTCCCATCCGTATTATTGTCAGACACGCTCCCTCTCCTCGTTCATTCTTGTTGTTCGTTGGTTACCCCTGTCTTATCCTCTTTTCTGACTGGCTCCGTGCTGTATCCATGCAGGTTCCCGGTGGAAGCTCGATTTAACCCGTGCAGGAGGATGCTGCGTGTGGCAGCTGCAGCGTCTGTGGTGGTGTGCGGAGTGTCGCTGTTGACGTGTGCTCTGCTCCTGCACCAATGCCGGCAACAACACGACCCTGTGCTACCTGCACCTTGTCGAGAGACAGGTAGTGTCAGTCGGTCTGAGTACATGGACGGTCCGCTGACTCCATTCTCGGAGTTGAGCCCCGCGGAAGTCAACAGCGTCCTCGCCTTCCTGTCCAGCAACGTCTCCCTGGAACTGCGTGACGTCAGAGGAGCCAGCATCAAAGACACCTTTGTGCACTTAATGGAGGCGCGCGTGCCCCCCAAGCAGGACGTGTTGCGGTGGCTGACGGGGGGAGGACCCCCACCCAAGCGCGTCGCCAAGGTGATTTTGTTCCGGGGGAGCGCCGATCCCCCTGTCGTGGAGGAACACGAGGTGGGACCACTGCCAGAGCCCACTTACAGCAGACTGGTGTCCAGCAAACTGCGCAGAACTGTGGTGCCCTTTTCCTTGCGCCCCTTCTCCAAGGCCGAATTCATGCCCATCTTTCGCCACCTCACGCCTTTAGTTGCCAGGGAAGTGGGCGACCTCTTGGAGGAGAGTTACGGCGCCAGGCTGGGTCCCGGATGTAAGCCGCGCTGCCTTCGCCTGTCCTTCACCCCAGTCAGCTCTGCCTTTTTGCCCCCGAATACGCGCGCCGCCTGGTTCTGGCTGGCTTACGACCTCGAGTTCTACACGCTCCACCCGCTTGACCTACAGATCCTCGTCGACACCACGGCTTTGGATGCCGCCAACTGGACCGTCGAGAGAATCTTTTACGCTGAGCAGTTCTTTGATAGCTTAAAGGATTTGGCCGACCGATACTCTGCCGGTACCATCAACGTAACGAGGGTTGCCTTCCCTGAAGAGCCGGTGGAGGAGCTGTACAGCTCGTTGCACCTGCGCGGTGATCCCTTCCCCACCGATGACAAGCCCCCTCCCCTGCAGGTCATGCCGCGTGGCCAGCGCTTCAAGGTGGAGGGGAGCCGTGTTCACTACCTGAAGTGGAGCCTGACGCTGCGCGTGTCGCCCTCTGTCGGCTTGCAACTGTATGACGTCAACTTCGGAGGCGAGCGCGTGGCGTACGAGGTGAGTCTGCAGGAGATTGCCGTGCTGTATGCCGGCCGCAGCCCCGCTGCCAGCATGCTGTACTTTGCCGACTCCGCTGGCCTCTTCGGCACGCGCATGCGCGGTCTACTTCAGGGTGTGGACTGTCCCGCCTACGCCACCTACCTCGACACCCGAATGTTTACCTCCAACGACGGGGGACTGGCGCGCTTCCCGCGGGCCTTGTGTATCTTCGAGCACAACTCACAATCGCCCTTAAGGCGACACCGGGCCTACGGGCTGTCGGGGGCCTTCTATGGCGGCCTGGTGGACACCATGCTGATCGTGAGAACCTACATCTCCGTCATCAACTATGATTATGTCATCGACTACATCTTCCGCAGCAGCGGTGCCATAGAGGTGCGCATCGGCTCCACTGGCTACCTAGCGACATCTTTTTACCTGGCGGGCGAGGAGAGGTATGGCACGCGCGTGCACAAGCACGTGACAGCTGGCATGCACCAGCACGTTTTTCACATCAAAGCGGACCTGGACGTGGCCGGCACGCCCAACACTTTCAGCACCTGGGACGTGGGGGTGGAGAACACTACCCACACCTGGAGTCACGACCCCGCTGCCATCTACGCCCAAACGTACATCAGCAAGAACGTTCGCCAACGAGAGAGTGAGGGCTGCTACAACTATAACTTTAAAGTTCCTAAGTATCTTTTAATCTCTGGAGGCAAACCCACGGAACTAGGAAATCGTCGCTCCTACAGAGTCATACCTCAGGGCATGTCCCCAGCCATGCTGCCCCCGCTGGTAGGGTTCGAGTCCTCCGTCCCGTGGGCGCGTTGCCAGGTAGCCGTCACGAGGCATCATGATGACGAGGCTACCTCGTCGTCTATCTTCGCCATGTGGGACGCCCGTGATCCCGTGGTCAACTTCACCCGATACTTGGCTGACAATGAGAACATCGAAAACGAGGTGAGCTTCATGGGTTAGGACGGTCTACAGGTGACTACAGAGATCTTAGAATGGAAGTGTGTTTAACATAAGCCCATAGAGAGATGGCCCTGCTCTGTGTGTGTATCTATGTCTAAAGGTTCTCTTTAAAGATCTAATACATGAAATGTATATGAAGTAATCAAAGCTAGCTTAAAATGGCAAGACCCCCTTTCCCCCAGTTTACTCAAGTATTTCATGCTAAGACAACGAACAATTTTTTTTTGTAAAGATTTGGGTGGTTGTTAAAAGAGGTAGATGTAATATTAGCTACACATCTTTAGACACAGTTAGCCACTCACCTTTAGACACAAGTCTTAACGCTAATCTACCAATTGCTTTCTTATTCTCTCGTTTTCTTCTCTGTCAATCTCGGTGAAGTAGAAGAGAACCCCTAAAAACAGGTCTTGTCGAGATTAAAAAAATCATTTTACCTCGCTGTGCAGTTTTGTTTGAATGAAGCCTGTCTGGCTGTTGGTACGAATACGGCAGACAAATGCAGGGGTGTGTAAATTAAAATTCTTACTTTCTGCAATAGCTATTTTTGGAAATGTATTTTAGACGATTCTATACGTAGAGTACGTTCAAACGGCTTTTGAGTAAGTCACGTGACTGCTCGTTGTTTCCATACTGTGCCGCGCGCCCTCACACTCTCTCGGTTTCTCATTAGGCTCTTTGTGGCTTATTTCGTTTTATCATCACGCGAAGGAAAGCTATCCTCCTATCACTAAAGCAGGAAATAAACCTCAGCTCCCACGTAAAGTCCGGCAAACGTGGATTCTTCACCTGAAAATACCGCAACGCTTATCTGCCCTTGTGACTGTAGGGGAGCGCGCTGTGGGGGTGTTGTGAACTGACGTACAGACTTCAAACATAAATAATGATAAGAAAGCACATTCAGACCAGTTTATCTAAAAAGCTACAACTGGTGAGATGCCAACAGTTGATGAATGACAGTTTCAGAAGCCACCCGGCTCGGCCACTGCGCACTTTGTGAAGAGAATGAAGGATGGATGTTGTTGTGCCGGAGGCTGGCGAAGTAATCATCGCGGAGGGCTTGAAGGTGGGCAGCACACCACCTCAACCACACACCACGATTGCATCACCGCACTGCACGTGGAGTCCAGCGCCAGTGCGTTAGTCCAATGAACAGCCGGTCGCCGCCAGGGAGCGCACACTGCTTGGTGTCGTCGGTCTGACGTCACTGACAAAAATAGTAGCAGGCGGGTTAGACGGTTATGTGAGTCAGAAAGAGCTCTTTGATAAGACAGAATTTGATGTTCATCAACACAGATTTGATGGTCAGAGAGTGTGACAAGCTTTATTAGCAATATACACAGAATGCTTTCATGCAGAAAATAGTCAGAACGGAGGAAACTACGGTTGGAAAGAGACTGAACACAAAAAGCTTTTGTTTTTGATCACCTACACCACATCGAGTAAACCACCCGGTAGAACGATGCTCCCTCGAGTCACAGACGTGTGTACAGCGCACACCTTTAATGCTGACACATACCTAGTTTTATATAGATAGATATATCTTAATGACATGGATATATCTGAACTACATTACCACGTCTTAGCCCATTCATTACCCCAATCCCTATATGGAGATCATGTACGTAAATCCACCTTGTAAGCCGTTTGTTAGTCACATGGAAACACAGGCTGTGCACGTGACACAAAGATGTTGGCTGTGTGAGGGATGCAGTGGACGATGGTCCTCTCAATATTGTGAAAATTCCTCCACAACGGGTCGGTAAAGTTTCTGACAATGAAGACATCGACGACAAAAGGATTTCAGCAGGAAAATGGAACGACCTATTGAAGATTCATCCAATGAGCGAAAAACTAAACGAAAACCTCGGCAGCTGGCGCGTTCTTTGAAAATGCGAGCATTGATAAACAAATGATTCGATACTACGGGTACCACTATCTCAAGCAGTTTATGGGTGGTAACAGGTGTGTGAAGGCAAGTCAAAAACACCGGAGGTGACTTAAGGTGACTGAACTTAATACATCTATTATCCTGAAAATAATTTCGAGTTTAAAGACACCAAACTCTCACAAACTTTGAACATTTTAGGTGGGATTTTCTCTGATAAACATTTTCAAGATATTGAGACTAGTGCAAACAGGAACTGCTTGATTCAACAGAATGAAATAATGCCCTATAGCTATAGACAAGGATTTAAAAAAAAACAAAAAAACAACGAGAAACATGCGGATTACATGTTTGACTTGCAGAATGATATCGTGGCTGTTGCTGGACGACAACAGAGCTGTATGAGACTCCATCCAAGCATGAAATCGTCCAGCTTATCTCACAGGTGAAGAGATGAGTAGGACTGAGAAAAAAAAAATTTCAAGCCCCCTTCACTGGCCTTCGCTGAGTTATTCAAAGAGACATAACATTCACATTATACTCACTCTCGCATGAAAAATGACATAACAAGTAATTCTCTCGATTTATAAATGCCTGTAGGGTTGTAACAGGAAGGTGTGTATTTGAAGTCAGTGCTTACCTTTATGTGTTCTTGCAGGACCTGGTGACGTGGGTGACGCTGGGCACCTTCCACATTCCGCACACCGAGAACCTGCCCAACACGGCGACTGTGGGCACTCACCTGGCCCTCCTCCTCACGCCCTTCAACTACTTCCCTCAGGACCCTTCCATCGCCTCCAGGGACGCCGTGCGCGTCAGCCCCTTGGATTCCTCCCGGCCGCTAGCTGGCGCTGTAGTACAGCGCTACAACACGTCAGTAGGTATGACTTGTCTCCCGGACATGAGTCTGGCTGACGAGGACTTGAAGGCAAACAGCACGGAGTTGTTTGTTTGACAGAGATAGGGGGACAAGATGTGAGTGCAGTAGCATGTGTGACACTGTAGTGTGTCAGCAAGACCACGTGGTGATGGACAGCAACAGATACTTGCACTACGTCCGTGTCAACACACTGTTACACTATTGACAGATTGTAGATATGTTGGTGTGTTGAAATACAGATGTATGTACAGGTGTTTCTTTTTCAGCATTCTTTTTATTTAAAAACTAGCTAGAAATGTGTCCACAACAAAAAACGATTGCGTCTAATCGTGATTGTTATGTCACATAATTTTGATTCTATTCTACATATTGTAATAAAGTAGTGTAAAAAAGTATACTTATGTGATTATTTTCACACAAATGGTGATAAGCAGAGTTCTATTTCAGCTGCAGTGGTTAGAAAGCGATTCAAGGTGATGTGTAAGACATAAACCTTTCACGTGAAAGTGCGTAAAGCGATCAAACTGTCACGTAGTGTCACAGTGAAACAATCACTAAATACTTCGTGTTTTGTGGCAGTATAATAGAGAGGTAAACGTTTACACCATAGTGTAATAGACAGGTAAACATTTATACCATAGTGTAATAGACAGGTAAAAGTTTATACTATAGTGTAATAGGCAGGTAAACGTTTACACCATAGTGTAATAGGCAGGTAAACGTTTATACCATAGTGTAATAGGCAGGTAATCATTTATACCATAGTGTAATAGGCAGGTAAACGTTTATACCATAGTGTAATAGACAGGTAAAAGTTTATACCATAGTGTAATAGGCAGGTAAACATTTATACCATAGTGTAATAGGCAGGTAAACGTTTATACCATAGTGTAACAGGCAGGTAAACGTTTATACCATAGTGTAACAGGCAGGTAAACGTTTATACCATAGTGTAACAGACAGGTAAAAGTTTATACCATAGTGTAATAGGCAGGTAAACATTTATACCATAGTGTAATAGGCAGGTAATCATTTATACCATAGTGTAATAGGTAGGTAATCATTTATACCATAGTGTAATAGGCAGGTAATCATTTATACCATAGTGTAATAGACAGGTAAAAGTTTATACTATAGTGTAATAGACAGGTAAACGTTTATACCATAGTGTAATAGGCAGGTAATCATTTATACCATAGTGTAATAGACAGGTAAAAGTTTATACTATAGTGTAATAGACAGGTAAACGTTTTATACCATAGTGTAATAGGCAGGTAAACTTTATACCAATAGTGTAATAGGCAGGTAAACATTTATACCACAGTGTAATAGACAGGTAAACATTTATACCATAGTGTAATAGGCAGGTAATCATTTATACCATAGTGTAATAGACAGGTAAAAGTTTATACTATAGTGTAATAGACAGGTAAACGTTTATACCATAGTGTAATAGGCAGGTAAACGTTTATACCATAGTGTAATAGGCAGGTAAACATTTATACCACAGTGTAATAGACAGGTAAACATTTATACCACAGTGTAATAGGCAGGTAAACGTTTATTCGATAGTGTAATAAGCAGGTAAACGTTTATATCCCCACACACACATACACACACACGCACATACAGGGCGTGCATACCTGAATTGCATTGAGACACACAATTTGTAACTGTCTGGCACTTGCCCTGCAACACACGCACAGGACAGAGACAAGGTTCTTAGTTCCTGCTGTTAATCAAGGGAGATGACAACGAGAACGATTTATGGATTCTAAAGTTTTTCCCCCTTCTTTTTTTCACAAATCTAAGAGTGTGTTACTGTGCATCATCATCAGTCACTGACATTAGGAAAGGGCGAGGGTCGGAAAGAAAAGCCTTGGGACCGGCAATCACGTGACCGCGCGGTGGCGCAGGGGTACAGGTCGTAGCGTCCCAGGTTCAGACCTCGTCGTAGTGCACACACACATTTCTCTGCATGCAATAAAAAGCTGACCGTTGGGCAGTCTAGTCCTCTCTCGCCCTCTGGCCAGCAGCATTTTCCCAGCAAAGTCGGAAATCTCTTCATGGTGGGGATATTTTCCTACAAACAAAGCAACAAACTATGATCGCAGTGTTACATAATGAAATTCACTAATGTTGTCTTCACACGGAGTTTTATGCAAGCTTCTGGTGACTTGCTTGTGTCTTTATACTCACAACACAGGAACGAGGTCTGACATTTTTAAAGGCATGGCTATACAAGTAATATACAAAAAGAGCATGAATCAAACGAAAGCTACACTATGTGTAATCCTGCTGTCATCTGAGGAGTGGTATGAAATCTTCTGTTCACACATGTAGTGTCGGCTCTTCAGAAGCATTTGGGGGGATGGGCGTTGGTGCTACAAATAGGAGGATAAAGGAAAATAAAAGATGTAGAGCTTAATTAAAGCAGAGACACTCACCCCCTCTGATGTCGATACGTGAAAGAAATAACTGATTTGATATGGAGAAAATCAGAACCATAAATAACTCAGTTTTCACAGAAAATGGTTAATGTAGCCAATCAGTACAGTGCATCTACAAATAAATACGTTATATACAGAACAGTTGTCGCGCGATTCTCTATCCCAAAAAGTAGGTCACTGCTCAGAGGAATGAAGTTGGATGTCACGGACAGAGGAAGAAAAAGCAAAGACACTTCTTGACCAAAGATAATACTTCAACGTCAGCAACAATAGCGCCTACAACTTGTATGTTTCCTACAGGCGCATGATATATATGTGAAATGAAATAATGTAAACAGATTTACGAGGTACTTTATCATTTATAATGGCTCTGAATATTGTCCAACTACTTCAACTGGGGTTTTTGCAGGAGGTGACATCACTGCCTCCACCTGAGTCCGTCCACAGCAAAAAAAATATTAAAAAAAAATAAAATAGAGCTGGGTGTCAGTTCTACCCGCGTATCTTTGCAATTTGCTTTTGAATTCCGTTACAGTTTAGCGAACTCATCAACAGCTATAGTTCCCAGGACTCTTCAGACGTGAAGCGCTTGATAAGTATGGCGGCTTATCTCGAGCTACACTCACTCCAGGTCCCTCGCGGTCACCCGCCTATCTCTGGTTAAAGGACAACACGAGCGCTCAGCAAACATTGCTGGAAATAGAGCATAAAGTATCAAAAATTATATTCCAGTGCATTTATGACGAAGAGACACGAGAAATATTATATCAGTGTTTTTCTCTTAATCACACCTGGATTTGTCGAGAAAACAGGAAGTGACGAAAGGGTAGTGTTACTAAAAATAGCGTCGTGTGCATAAGCTGACTTCGAAGAGGAAAACAGCTCAGGACACAATGTGCTGGTGCTGAATGTTCTTTTCGACACTCAGATGGAGTCAGATAATGGCTACAAATGGCGATGTGTTTACTTTGTTCAGAGATTTGTAAATACAGATCACATCTTTTCTTTGTTTAAACGTGCCCATACAAACATCGTGCTTACACCCTTCTCAAGAATTTGCTCAAAACATTTCAAAATCGTATGTTATCTAAATCGTATGTTATCTAGTCACTTACACAGTACAAGCAACTTTTGGACTTTCAGTAAAACGAAGAGATCTTCCTACAGTAGAGCTAACTATACAGAAGCACGAGCTGTTAACACAAACTATGATTGCTAGTAAACAGTGCGCGTGAGTGCGTGTGTGTGTGATATGTATATGTGTGTGCTGTGTAGTTTATGTGTAATGTATGTGGATGTGTCTCATGTGTGAACCTAAAAAGCATATCTATCATCAGTCTTCGTTAGGATGGCTGAAGGCTGATATTCGAAGCTCAATGTGGCTCTTTCTCAGTTGCAGATACGATGGTCCTTGTGTTTATCACCCCACTCATCTACCCCGGCAGTATAGTGTGGAAAAAAAGTGCGAGTGTACCCATCATATGAAACTTTTGGTATCTTTTTTCCAGATAAACGTTGTATGGAAATCTGCGCCTAGTTTCACAATATCATATACTTCTTTATTGTTGCGGCCCTATGCTCAACTGGGGGTGAAAGGAATAAGAAGAAGAAACACTTTATTACAAACACTTTTGTTCCTTTAAGTAAATAATGGTTGCTTGTACAATCTTATATACCTCTTTTTCTGCTCGATGTAAGTAAAGCCCTTGCTTACTTCTGCAGTCTCCTAGACTTTACTTTACAAACATTTCTGCTCTTGGTATGTGAATACTTGTTTACTTGTACAGTCTGCTGGCGCTAATTGGGAAGATTGCGGAGACCGTGGGTCCGTTGCTGACCTACTTTCAGCACATGCAGACATTTTCATCCACAGAAGCACAGTGTCTAAGATGCTGCCAGATGCTGACATGTGTTCTCGTGCAATGGAGCGGACCCCTCTTATCACCGAGCCATCGCCACCTGAATGTATCCAGCGCCAGAAGACCTTAGACTTCCACTTGGATGGCGATGCCCTGACGCTGGCGAATGCGACTACAGGGGAACAGAACTCTTGTATACAAGGGCTGGTAACTGTAATCTGCTGGAGTTGCCTTAGAAACGTAGCAGTAAAAGCGTCAAGCGGCGACACAGTCAAAACAAACTCTGTATTAGGTAAGCATGGGACGCCATTTGGCCCCGCTCACACAACCGCGGCTTTTCTTCTTATTTCGCTCATTGTTGTCCTTCCAAACCACAAACAGTCTGATGCACACATCGTCATAGCATGTAACTGTCGTTGGTATGGTAGTTCTGTTGTGCAAACTGCCGTGCCCAAAGACTGGCGTGTCACATGTGTCATGATTAGCAGCTGCCAGCTAACATTAGAATGACATTCTGTTCACTTGCCCCAGTCAAGAAACAGAAAGTTCTTCTACAACAGTCAGTGCACTGCTCCCCTTCTCAAAGAGATATTGGGCCATTTCAACATCATTCGTGGCCCGTTAAAAATTATCAACTTAAACATTAAATCAATTAAGAACAGTTTCAAGCAGTCTGTGAGTGTTCACGTTATTAATACACTGTGGCGAAACTATGGCTTTACCAAATATAGTATGCTAATTTTAAAGTGGATAATGTTGAAAGTAATACAAAACCGCTGATGAACTTCTAGCGGAGGAAAAGGCTGATTTCAGGCCAGGTAGAAGCAGTCTCCAGATCTTGAACTTTTATATCCTGATTCAGCACCAGCGGTACCACTATCATAACCTAGTAGACTTTAAAAAGGCTTTTGATAGTCTGGCACGAGGATCTATGACATGTGTTGAGAACATTCAACATCGAAGAAGGCCTCGAAGTCGTCGAAGCGTTGTACAATAGCTAAATGAGTGTAGTGCTGTTGGATAACCAAGTAGGAGCTTACCTTTGCACCACAGTAGACGTATGTCAAGGATGTTTCCTATTACCGGGGCTGTTTTAAATTTTCTTCAAGGACACCATGCGTGAAACCCTCCACGAACACCACTCCCATTTCCATTGGTGAAAAGTCGATTTGCAGACTACATAGGACCTGTTAGCAAGTACTAACAAAAAAACGTAGCTAACGCCGCGGTAGCCACAGGAAGAACTGGTTTACAAACATCAAAGACTAGACTAGTCGTCATGTACAGGACCTGCTTGCTATCGCCCAAAGCAGGTGGCAGTGCTGGGCCCCATCAGGTGTCACGTATACCCATGGGATTCCCCTGATGACAGGTACCAGTCTGTGATGAAACTGTGGAGAGTAGGGATGGACTAAATAGCCCGAGAGGAAATGGAACGCTTCACACCAGACGTCTACCCTAGCACGCCCAGTTACCCAATTTTGCGATTTTCTCTCTGAAATACTCTCTTCCCACTCTCTGTGCAAACACCTGACAGCATAGTCTTACAAGTAACATCAAATTAACCACAAAAGAAGAATTATGTTAAGCACCATGGAATCAATATACCCACACTAATCAGACGACCTGACATCACGCCAGTAAAATCCGAGTATTACACATAAAAAAGAACACTTCCCTCACAGCCGGGTATTTTTTGTGGCTCTGAGTTCCGTATCGGGCAAACGATTTCACTCATGTCCCCGGGCCGTAACAGCTGGAAGTACAGCAATGTCCTCACAGAGCTGCCTCGACTCTAACCTCACACTTCAGGTGTTACAGACTGCAAGCGCCAGTAAATAGCTCGTCTTATGGTGAGAAACACAGAGCTATAGAATAGTTATTCTTCAACTCTTATAAGGAGGTACACCTGCCTCCTGTTATCCCTATAAATAGAGCTCCTTACTTTTGATCCTACCCCTCCTTGACAATGTCAGGGTCTAACACAGCATGGACTTGAAAATAATGGTTAGTAACTTCTTCACTCTTCTCCTGGTAGGCAGAAGGGTTAACTGTTTGTTTAGATGCTGTGTCTCTGGGTGTTTATTTCCAGTCGTATCGGCGTATTTGTGGTTGAAAAAACCCATCGTGGGTGCAGGCTGCAGCTGTGTGCTGGTGTGCCTCACACGGGCTGCGAGTCTCGGGTATCCAGGCCACAGTGATGTGCGATAGGAGAGCTGCTGAAGTCTCCACGATACACACTTGCAGCTGTCAGCTTTGCATAATCCACGCCATTTTTAAGGTACCAAGTTTATTTTCTGTCTTTTCACATGCTTTCTACCGGTATTATCGAGACTGTGTAAGAATATTTAACATATTATGTATATACTTTTTATATATATATATAGATATTGTCATCATGTAGTGATCATACCCGATTTGTCATGTGTTCGCTTTAAGGAAGAAAACAGAAAAGAAAGAACAAAACGTTTGTTGAATTCGACGTAAGTACAGGAGTAAGACACCCAAAGCTGTCGACCATGGAAACTGGATTTAGCAGCGTTGACGTTGATTAAAAAAAAAAGATAATTTACACACATGATATTGAAAAAATATCGTTTTTTGGATTATTATTTGTTTCATACTCTGGCGATGTTTCTATTTTAAGAACTTTATTCTTGTTCTCGTAAGAGGTCATTGTGAAGGTGTAAAGTAGCATTGTCTCCATTGGGTGTATCAAAGGTCGACACCCGACAGCGCTATGCGCCGCCATGAAAGTTTCACTGGCGGGTGGGGAAAACAAAAAATGGAAAAGTCGGTCACAGCTACAAGCTAACGGCTGTCTTACTTTGACCTGCTAGATAACAGCAAAGTGACTTGCATCAACATGTCGTCTGCCATCTCCTCATAGCCATTACAACGGCCTTTGATCCGGGTTTGTCTATATGTGATGGTACAACAAGAGGAATGTTTCAGTACCTGAGTAAAAGGAAGTCTCGAGAAGTTTCTTAAAACAAAAATCCTCCCAGCAGTAGCAGTAGTAGTTGTGATGTCCGCGATGATGGTAGTTAAATGCTACTAGTAGTAGTAGTTCACCCTTTAGTTAGCTGGTTGTTTAGTTAGCTGTTCAAATGTTTTAGTTAGCTATCTAAAGAAAGGAAGAAAGAAAGCAAGTCAAGTGGCTGCCACTTGTTTCCGATTCCTCCGCATGGCGCCTGTGGACTGGCGGGTGGATGTCACCACATCTAAAGGGTACTAATGTTGGCTACAGCTGCTCGACAGTAACAAGTTTGCAAGCACCTCCCAGAAACTACATATGTTCGCATACAGCGGGTTCATATGTTTGCAGCCAGCGAGCTCTTCTGGTGGTAGATAGGTTACAATTCCTAGGTGGAGCTTACATAGGAGCAGTTCTGTCTCCATTTGATGTATCAGAGTTCGGTGCGCTCCTCGCCTCTTTCACTGTCCAGACTAAGGGATGCGCGATGTTTACCAAAACATGGAGCCAAAATACAGAAGACAATTAAAGACAAAACAAAATAAAAAAGAAGCAAAGCAATATTATAATTAATCTTACAGTAGTCTGGATGGATCATAGCATGGTCTTTGTCTATAATTTTAGGTGTTTATTTCTAAGTAGCATGTTTGCCTCTAACCTTAGGTGCATGCTTGTCTAGGGGTTAGCTCGTGTATGTAGTTGTCGATAGGTATCATGTTCTATTCTATGACTGTAGATAAACATTTATCTTATATCAATGCATAGTTGTATATATATGGACACTGTGCTTTACAACTCTCAATCCTTTGTATTATTCGTGTCTACAAACTGTTCGTCGCACGGACACACCCAACTGTCAGGAAAATTTTGTGGGATGGGAATTGGCTGAGTGAGACAGAAAGCTCGCATTGTGATTAAGGTGGCCAAGATACTTGAAAATAAAGATTGAATACTCGAAAAATGTTTAATTTTAATGAGCTATTCTTTTTACTTGAGTCCTTGTAGAAAACCATTTTTCAACTTTAAAGTAGCAATATCCAAGTATGATGTTATATATTTGTTTGTACATTATGTAGATATGTATGCACAGCATTCATTTTATGTATGTAGTTGTAGATATTTGTTGCTCAGGTATCATGGACTCAGCGGAAAAATACAGACGACGGATCGGGTTTTGGCGTTGCACAACTGCTGTCCTGGTTGTTGCTTTGCTGGCGGTTGTGGCGGCGCTGGTGGCAGTGGTGCTGATGAAGAACAAAGAGATCCAACGCCCGTACACTAATGTCTCAACCATGCCCACCTCAAGATGGCGGTTTACTGACTTCCGGCGACCCTGAGTCACCGAGTCCGTTTCACGACATCACCAGTGCGGAGTACAGCAAACTGTTCTCGTTCCTCAGATCCGTTCCAAGAACTTTCTCTCGCCGACCCGTCCAGAGCAGGCATCAATACTTCTAATATTTTCATGTCCGATCTCCTGGTGCCGCCCAAAAGTGATGTCCTCAAGTTCCTGGATGGCTCAGGGCCCCAGCCGCCCCGTGAGGCTCGCGTCCTTATCTTCAGAGGAGATAAAGCCCCACCTGTTGTCGAGGAGTGAGTAACCTTTACAAATCGTAAAGACAAGATGACTTAAACAAAGGTCGGAGGCCTTGAAAATTATCTTAATGATATTTTCTTCAGAGTTCGGTACTGATCGGTCATCGGTACATCTCTGATTTAACGCCTTAATAAGAGCACAGGGACTTGGAATGATTCTTACAGCTTTTGTCTGACATTACTCTTTATGGAAGAAATGTAATTTTTGTAACATTATATCAATGTATGTAATGTGTGAAACGTTGTGTATGTTTCCCTTTTATGCAGGTACCGAGTAGGGCCCTTGTCTGACCCCACCTACTGCACACTGATTAAGAACCCTGTGCGCCGTAATCCTGTGCAGTTCGCCTTCCGACCAGTGGGATTTGTGGAATACTTCACTGCCGTCGAATATATCATGAAACAGGTTGACCAAGAGGTAACTACAGCCGGTACTAGGTTGACTGAGAGAGACAGAGAGATACAATGAGAGAAAGACAGAACTGTATCTGAAGCCGACATAGTCTTACACAAAGTGGGATTTTAAAAATTGCTGTTGTTCTGCTTACCAGGTGGGCTTCATCCTACAGGAGAGCTACGAGGCCACGTTTACAGACTGTGGAGACAAGTGTCTCACTACCTACCCCACCCCCATCGGGTCGTCCCTGCTGAGAAAGCTGCCAGGAGATTCTGGTTGTGGGGCGACTACCCAGTAGAGTACTATAGGTAGCGATAAAGCCTCTGTCCCTGCAGAAAGTGAAATCAGGGCGAATTTAGTGTACAGAAGTATCGTGTTTTAAGAAATTTACTTAAGTAATAAATGCCGACATGTGTTGCTAGAAATATGGAAAGATAACAAAGACTTAAAATAGGAAACAGTCATTCAAAAATATACATGAAATGTCTCAATATAATAAAAAAAAAAAACCAGTTGCCAGATACAGCTCGTTAGATAGTGCGGGATAGTGCGTGAAATGCTAGTCACCACCACGGACTTAAACTTTCACGGAAGACATCCAATTATTGTCGGTAACACACACACATATTCACACAAGGTGTACTCACACGCGCGCATATAACTTTGCAGATATTCATGTGTCTGCTTGTTACAGCCTTCATCCACTAGACTTTGGTGTGCTTGCCAATGTGGACGGCAGCGACCCTTCCTTGTGGAAGATAGAAAAAGTCTGGTACGCTGGGGCCTTGTACGAGTCCACTGACTGAACTGGCCGCACGGTACCGAGACATCAGCAACCCCATCAACAAGACTAAGGTGCCTTTGTGTCCCCATCACGTGACCTTTACTCTACACAGAACCTTCGAGGATCCCCAGTGCCCGCTACTCCAAAACGTCCCCCTTTGCAGGTGAGAACAAGCTAATAGAAAACCACTTTGATTTAGACCACACTTGAAACTTGTGACTAGAATGTCAAAACAGAAATTGAGGAAAAAAGTAATTAGAGAAGCTCCAAAAATTTGTAATTAGAAAGCTAATTTGGTAAACAAGTCTGATTTTGTAAACTACAGATATTACGTCACACACAGTGAATTTGGGGTGGAGATGTAGTTGTTCCTCGGCAGTCGCGCGCTACCTAACGTTCGGCGTTTTGTTGCCAGGTTGAGCCTGACGGTAAACGCTACACCATCAAGCACAGACACGTGAACTACATGCAGTGGGACTTCGACATCCGCCTGTCGGCCTTCAATGGCCCTCAAGCCTACGACATCCGCTTTAACGGCGAGCGGCTGGTGTACGAGTTGGGTCTGTCGGAAATCAGCGTCTACTACTCGGGCGACAACCCCATCCAGAGGGTCACGGACTTCGTGGATAGTGGCGCCCTCCTTGGAATACATTCCAAATCATTGATTCCCGGTGCCGACTGCCCCGAGGGAGCGACGTTTCTGAATACAAGTTTTCTGGGCGAGAGGATGGCGGCGGCCACGGAGCTGGCACAGGCCACGTGCGTCTTCGAGCAGAACACGGCGATGCCGCTACGTCGCCACTTGTCGTACGCCGTAGGTGAGGGCGCCTTCTACAGCGGCATGGCCAGCTCCGTGCTGGTCGTCAGGTCCATCCTCACTGTCGTCAACTATGACTACATTCTCGACTTCGTCTTTTACCAGGTGAGAGAGTTAAGAGATGGCATCATTACATGATAAAGCTGCCTGAAAAAAATGACTATTATGACTATATTGTTGATTAGGTTTTCTAAACACTTGTAAATCACATAATGAGCATAGTGTAGATTTGTAAAACTGTTTCCGTTGGCCAGTCAAAGCAGGACGGAGACATTTGGCAGTTTAACCAGAGACTATTGACAGTGACTGTCCATGATGTAGCTCGGTCTTGTCCACAGAGCGGAGCCCTGGAGGTACGCGTTCACTCAACCGGCTACATCCTGTCCACGTTTTACAGACCTCAAGAGGCTCCCTATGGATTTCGACTGGCTGAAAACATCAACGGCAACATTCATCACCACATGTTTCACTTCAAAGCTGACATAGACATCCTTGGAACCAGCAACCGCTACGAAACGTTGGATATTTCCACTGAAAACGTTAATCTGAGGCAGGTCAGTATGGTAAAGAGTATAAACAGTTTTATAGATTAGTTTGTTCCACTGAGGCAGGTGAATGTCTTTCAGAGATACCTGCGTTACTGAGGTAGGTGAAAGATTGTCATGTCTGGTGAATTTTTTTTAAACCATTGCAACGTATGGCAAGTCAAGATTGGCTTTACTGATTATAATGTCTGGAAGAGACAAACTCTAAGCAAACTCTTGGCAATTTCTTATGTTATCGTGTCGCAGTTGTGTATCACTGTTGATGTCGCAGGTCCATGTCATTATTCATGTCATTGTTGATGACAGGCAGGACCCGATAGACAGTACACACAAATACGCTTCTCGCGGCACCTCCGCAGGTCGGAGCTAGACGCCCTCTACAACTACAACTTCGACTTTCCCAAGTACCACCTCGTCTACAAGGAAGGGCAAAACACAAAATATGGGGTGCCACGAGCATTCAGGTAAATACCTAACAATCAGTGTTTTAAGACAATCTAATGAACATGACCACTGATCTCATGGCTGCTGATACACGGGAAAACCCCATGTGCTCACCCCCGACGTGTTATACATTGTTCTGTAGAGCTCCCCTACTGAAGTCCAAAAGGGAGCAGTCAGGATCTAAAGTTGTGCCATTACATCGTGTAAGCAAGTTGAAAAGAAAGAGAAAGAGAAAATATCATTCGAATCATTACAGAAAGGAAAGATGATAAATGATATCTCGTTGTATGAAATGGGAGGAAAGGGCAATGGCTAATATATGGTTACTTAAAACTATGTATGTCTTGATGTTAGCTACATTATTGTTGTGCTGTCACAAGGGATCCAAGGCTCCTGCTATGCTGTCTGTGTTAATTTGTGTGATATGTGAAAAGAACACAAACCTTATTGTGTTAAAAAAACAATATGTTTACAAGAAAAAATAAAAAGAATTTGTACTTGCTTTCCTGTGATAATTAGAGCATCTAAATCTTGTCACTGACATGCTGTTTACTAGCAAAGCAGCTAAAACTACCTTCATACGACGTGTGTGTCTTTCAATCGCCAAGCATTGACAGAATGGAGTACAGTAAAGACATCGCAGTCATTATAGCAATAAACACTTACAACAGTAAGTCATAGCTTTCGTAGTATTTTAATAAGAGAAAGCTAACTGAAGACATAAAAAGAGCTTATCTGTAGTCTGTTCAAAGGCGTCACATCTGTATGTATACTCTGTCAGACTACATCAGACTGGAATGTCCAAGCAGCTGTTGCCCAAAGACGTTGACAACGAAGCCACCATCCCGTGGGCGCGGCAGCAGCTGGCGGTAACGGTGCGCAAGGACCACGAGCAGTTCAGCAGCTCCCCCTATGCCATGTTCGACAGCTTCGACCCCGTCGTCAACTTTGCCAACTTCTACAACGACAATGAAACCATCGTAGATCAGGTTAAAAACTTATAATTCTTCTCCATTTTTATCATGAACAAAAACTGAAACTACAGCTAAGACCATTGCTGTTTACAAAGCGATCATTGCTATGTTATAGCCGAGGTTATATCAATCCTATTGCTACATAACACGCATTTTTAGTGTAGACTGCGAACTTGTCTCACATGTCACTTATATAAGGTTGCTGATTATATTGTACTACGTTATGGCTTTCATGTGAGCTTGTTGAATTAGCTGTATAATTACATGTTGCATTATTAGTCAGGTGAGTTGTTATAGGTTTGTTATACACATCAAGGAAAATCAAAGAGCAATTAACTACGAATTTGCACTGTAAGAGTCGCTTAATGTTTAGCCCTAATTTGTGTGTCAGGACCTGGTATTCTGGTTGACGCTCGGTACCCACCACATCCCACACACAGAGGACCTGCCCGTCACACCCACCCCTAGGAGGAACTCTGGGCTTCTTCCTGCTGCCCTACAATTATTTTCCAGAATGCCCTTCGGTGTCATCACGTGACAACATCCGCGTGGAGTACGTCAGTGCCGGTCGTCCAGAGGACGGGCTTCGTGTGGAAAGAAACGGTAACAAGATTAACAGAGCGTGCGGTGCCCAGACTCTAGAGGACGTGGCCAGAGACCGGCCCGACGACCTGCTGCAGACCCACAGAGACTTCAAGCTTCTGTAGCAACACACATGGACGTCCACATTCTCCAGCAGCTGACTTAACAACAATTAAACACATGGACTTGCAGCTCTAGGAATGCATACGCGGGACTTCAATACCTCCACCTTTAAAGACGCTTGCTTTGCAAAGCTTATGTAATGTCAGCAGCCTCCATTCTATTCACAACCGCTGTGCCTCTCCTGTCCATCGCCAGTAAATGACGATTCTTACAACATTCAAAATGTCTCCGACTGTTAGACCTTGTACACTGTAATCAGTAGTTAGCAGTCTATAATCATTTTATAGGATGGATCGTTGATTTTACACCTGTTTACGTTCATTTTCATCTCATTTTCACATTTATATTCAGGCCACTATAATTATTGCATTAACCTGATCTTGAGCATTGTTTGTGGAAATTTGATGGCTGCTCAACGTGAGATCAGCACATCTTTAACATAGAACAGACTTACCCACTTGTTAGAATAATAATAAATGGAAAATTTGTAAAGCGCATACTCACACTCCTAAAGAGCATGCTCTTAGCGCTGAAGAACAAGAATGAAAGATGGACAGCATACGAGCGACAGGAAAACAAACAAATGACATGTGAACTATAAAAGAATAAGCAACAGTACTAAATAAAGAATAAAATACAAATACAGAAAACATAAAGAGGAACCAAATAACAAGAGCTGAGACTAACATGATATTGCAAAAGAAAGGATGTGATAACGGACTAGCATTATGGGAAAGGTTGTTAGCAGTACTGTTCACGGATGAGGTGAAGTCTTCAGTGCACGTGTAAAGGATTCAATAGTGGGTAGGTGGCGGATATGGAAAGGGAAAGAGTTCCATTGTCTGGCTGCACAGTAACTTAAAAAACTGTGGCCATATGTTGTTGTTTTGGTGACTTGTTACTACCACAACCTCCCTTTAGTGGAGTGTTTATATATGTATATGCAGCTTTTGACAAATTATTACAAATAAATAAACGTCGTAACAACCATCTTGGGTCCAGGTTCTAAGTATGAGGTGTGGAGGTACACAGTGTCGTGGTGTGTGGTTGCAGATAGTTCTAAGTCAGTCTCACACAGGTCGTCTAGACACGGTCTTGTTAGTGTGAGACGATAGTCGTAAACCTCCCTTACTAAATGTTAATGAACGCCAGTTGTCGGTGTCTCCTGATTCTCCCTGCTTGTCCCATAAGCTACTACTACTTCCATGTGTTAGCCACTGACGTCTAATCTTGCCTCGTCCTACTGAGCGCTGAGTGCAAATGTTACAGTCAGTAAAGTAGAATGTCAAGTAGAAACAGGAGAGTGAAATACAAAAGTGAAAGACAAATACTTACATGTCACGGATCAGTTCGAGCCTCCATGTTTTAAAGTTAGTTTAATCCCTTCGCTGTTTGTAAATTACAACAGTAAATAACGTGTGTTGATGAGTGTCAGCGAGGAAAGGGAGATCACTCTAGCGAAAACTATAGAGAAGCAGACGGCACTGGCGGACATGAGAGTGGAAGGATGTTGTGTGAGTTTTAATGTGAGCGTAGATCTTAGAAGTAATTCCTTGCCTAGACAAGCTTTCTTTTTTCCTCTGTGTGCTGTTGATTGTGGTAGGTAGCGACCTTTTGATCGAGGATTCGTCTAGATCTAATCTTGTCGCCTTCGGTGAAGCGCCCAGCATTGCAGTGTGTAGTGTACCGTGTACCGTGTACCGTGTGTACAGTGGGCTTCTTGGCGCCAGCAAAATGTAAATGAGATAATGAAATGGGAACTGTGTGTGGACGAACACAACTGTGAGTAAAGTACTAAATGACTGCTGGTGCATTTATTAACCGCCTGATAAGAATTGAGATTAAGAGTGGAGGTTAGGATTCACAATTCAGATTAAGAGTTATTTAATTTATTTTATTTATTTTAATTGATCGTGGAAGGCCCCGGATTGTAAACATTGTGTGTACTGATAACTGTGTTTCGCCGATAGAATATTGTGTTGAGGCGGATTATTGTTTATGCATGTTTCTTGAAGTTTGTGAAATCCTGAGCCATTCAGCGACTTATTAACATCTTGTGGACAGCCACAGACAATCGTTGTTTTGTGTGTTGAACCCGTGCGGACGTCGTGTGTGTGTTTGTTGCTCGAAAGAGAGAGAGCCGGCGTCCGTGACATTACACTGTGATAAAGAAGATTGTCTAATTCACGTACACGCTTAAATTATATATGATATGTTAGATATTTATTCTATAAATGCATTTGAAAATATCTAAAATATTAAGGTATATAACTTACCACAGCCTGGTTGCCTCGTGTGACGATTAGCCTCTGTCTCAGCAGGACTCGTTCTCTTTCTGACATGCAGCCTCGAGGGCAGGCGTCCGGGGTGTCGTACACTAGTGCTGTCCACATATGAACCACAGCACCCCCAGTCCTCCTGTACACAACAAATCCAACAGCAACTACAGTCCACCCAGAGTAAACACGCACAGACAGACGAGCACAATGACTACAGACCTGTGGAGACTATTAAAAAAATGGGAGGACGATGAACAAGAGGCTACTCAGTAGGACGTATATCCATGTGTTTCCTATGATGACAGGTACCAGTCTGTCACGAAACTGCGGGCAGTAGAGATGGATTGAATAGCCTGAAGTAAAATGGGACGCTTCACACCCGACTTCTGCCCTCTCACGCCAACTCACCCGCCAACTAACCCACCCACGTGCAGAAATACTCTTTTCCCACTCGTGTGTGCAAACACCTGACAACAAAGTCATACAAGTAACATCACAAAAAGAAGAATTACGTTAAGCACTATATAATCAAATATACCCATACCAATACCAATCAGACGACTTGACATAACTCCAGTAAAATCCGAATGTTATATATAAAAAAGAACACTTCCCTCACTGCCGGGTATTCTTTGTGGCTCTGAGTTCCGTATCGCGCAAACGATTTCACCCTCACCTCCCCGGGCCGTAACAGCTGCCCAGCCTCGCACACAAGTGGGATTACGGCAGTGTCCTCACACAACTGCCTTCTGGATGACCATTAGAAGAAAGCCGCAAAATTTCCTAGGCACACTACTGTCACTACAGGCAACAAATGATGGCGACACTGTCCCTAAACCACTGCACTGTCGCTTTGATGTTGCCCCAGGCAACGAACAGCAGCTGACGTTAAGATTACTAGGCAACAGCTGTGTCCGCCATCGTCTTCAGACGACCAAGAATTCCAGGGGAACACAGACGATGTATTCTGCTGGCCACTATTTCCAGCGGTAGCCCCAGGCAACGGATGGCAGTGCTGTCGTTATCGGTATTCCAACAGTGTGTAGCCGTTTCTTAGTCTGCGAGGACGTCGACTCTAACCTCACAGGTTGCAAGCTCCAGTAAATAGAGCTTCTCGTTCTCCTGGAGCGGGCTTCCCTTCTACAGACTTACTCCTTCCGGCTGCTACGGTACTAAGAGACGGTAGCCCTGCTACAATAATGGGAATTGGCGCCTATCATAAAACTGTCATAAACTAACCCATCCTAACCCATCTAAGCACGTAACTCAGAAACAGTTCTACCCTTCCCGGACGCTATCAATATTTTTACCGAGCATACCGAGCATACCGAGCATCGCGCTATACCCATAAGTGAATATGTCCTTCGCCTTCCATTTCTAGGCCCCGATCGTCTGTGGTCTGTTAACAAGCCCATAGGTGTCTCTGTAGTCACTGAATGTAGAAAAGTCTGATGCCAAGCGTTCCGAAAACATCAAGGGATCGCGTGTACACAGAGTTATAGGATAGTTCATTTTACAACTCTTATTATGAGAGAACTCAGAGCTATAGAATAGTTATTCTTCAACTGTTATTAAGAGGTACAAATGCCTCCTGTTATCCCTATAAATCGAGATCCTTACTTTTGATCCTACCCCTCCTTGACAATATCAGTGTCTAACACAACATGGCTCTTGAAAATAATGGTTAGTAGTGTCTTCACTCTTCTCTTGATAGGCAGAAGGGTTAACTGTTTTGTTTAGATGCTGTCATGGGGATTTATTACCAGTTATATCAGCGTATTTGTGGTTGCGAAAAACCATCGTGGGTGCAGCCTGCAGCTGTTGCCTCTGCTTTATGTGCTGGTGTGCCTCACACGGGCTGCGAGTCTCGGGTATCCAGGCCACAGTGATGTGCGATAGGAGAGCTGGTGAAGTCTCCTCGATACACACTTGCAGCTGTCAGCTTGCATAATCCACGCCATTTTTAAGGTACCAGTTTATTTTCTGTCTTTTCACATGCTTTCTACCGGTATTATCGAGACTGTTTAAGAATATTTAACATATTATGTATATACTTTTTATATATATTGTCATCATGTAGTGATCATGACCTGTTTGTGACATGTTCGCTTTAAGGAAGAAAACTAAATGGAAAGAACAAAACGTTTGTTTAATTCGACGTAAGTACAGGAGTAAGACACCCAAAGCTGTAGACCAGTGGTTCTCAAAGTATTTAGGACCGCTGACCACTTTACTTAAGTAAAAAATATGGCGGACCACCAAGGCCTAAAAATCAGTCTGTACTATGAATTTCAAATTTAAATTGCCGCATTTGTTTCATTTTAATTCAAAACTAAATGTCCTTTTGTGACAGTAGTATAGTAGTCAGTTTACATAAAACTACTTACCTCGTTCTTTGTAATTAAAATGTTAATGCCAGGAATGCATCACTTTAAACATCACTTTGTTGTAGACATATGACGACTGTCAGCCGCGGACCACCTGACTTATGCTCGCGGACCACACTTTGAGAACCACTGCTGTAGACTATGGAAACTGGATTTGGCAGTGTTGACGTTGATTAAAAAAAATAATAATTAAGACACATGATATTGAAAAATTCTTGACTCGTTTTTTGTATTATTATTATTCGCTTCATATTCTGGTGGTGTTTATCATATTAAGAACTTTATTATTTCTCTCGTAAGAGGTCATTGTGAATTCATAAAGTGGCATTGCCTGATCAGATTACCGCGACTGGACAAAAGGTGTAGAAAACTAGCTTTTTTACCCAACAAGTGGTAGCTTAGTGACAAAGAGTAGGAATAAAGAGGGACTGGACAAGGAAGGGAATGAAAAAGGTATGTAATTGCAGATGAATGTCCAGGTATCATGTCTTGTATGTAATACTAATATTATAATTAATTATATATCTGTCCAGGTAGTGTGTATTTATAGAAGTATTTCCAAGTATGATGTTATATATTTGTTTGTACATTATGTAGATATGTATGCACAGCATTCATTTTATGTATGTAGTTGTAGATATTTGTTGCTCAGGTATCATGGACTCAGCGAAAAAATACAGACGACGGATCGGGTTTTGGCGTTGCACACTGCTGTCCTGGTTGTTGCCATGTTGGCGGTTGTGGGGGCGCTGGTGGCAGTGGTGCTGGTGAAGAACAAAGAGATCCACGCCCGTACACTGATGTCTACACCATGCCAACGTCAAGATGGCGGTTTGCTGACTTCCGGCGACCCTAAGTCACCGAGTCCGTTTCACGACATCACCACTGCGGAGTACAGCAAACTGTTCTCCTACCTCAGATCCGTTCCAGAACTTTCTCTCGCCGACCCGTGCAGAGCAGGAGTCAATACTTCTAATATTTTCATGGCAGATCTACTGTTACCGCCCAAAAGGGATGTCCTCAAGTTCCTGGATGGCTCAGGGCCCCAACCTCCCCGCGAGGCTCGCGTCCTTATCTTCAGAGGAGATAAAGCCCCACCTGTTGTCGAGGAGTGAGTAACCTTTACAAATCGTAAAGAGAAGATGACTTAAACAAAGAGCGGAGGCTTTGAAAATTATCTTAATGATATTTTCTTCAGAGTTCGGTACTGATTCCTCATCGGTTCATCTGATTTAACGCCTTAATAAGAGCACATGGTACTTGGAATGATTCTTTAAGCTTTTGTCTGACATTACGCTTTATGGAAGCAATGTAATTCTTGTAACATTATATCAATGTATGTCATGTGTGAAACGTTGTGTATGTTTCCCTTTTATGCAGGTACCGAGTGGGGCCCTTGTCTGACCCCACCTACTGCACACTGATTAAGAACCCTGTGCGCCGTAATCCTGTGCAGTTCGCCTACCGACCAGTGGGATTTGTGGAATACTTCACTGCCGTCGAATGTATCATGAAACAGGTTGACCAAGAGGTAACTACAGCCGGTACTAGGTTGACTGAGAGATACAATGAGAGAAAGACAGAACTTTAGCTGAAGCCGACATAGTCTTACACAAAGTGGGATTTTAAGAATTGCTGTTGTTCTGCTGACCAGGTGGGCTTCATCCTACAGGAGAGCTACGAGGCCACGTTTACAGACTGTGGAGACAAGTGTCTCACTACCTTCCTCGTCGCCGTTGGGGTCAGCCCTGATGAGAAAGGCTGCCAGGAGAATCTGGTTGTGGGGTGACTACCCAGCAGAGTACTCTAGGTAGCGATGAAGCCCCTGTCCCTGCTCAAAGTGAAATCAGGGCGAATTTAATGTACAGAAGTATCGTGTTTTAAGAATTTTACTTAAGTGTTTCATGCGGACAGGTATGGGTCCCATGTCCTTTCTCGCTGAAGCGTATCAATCCGTTGTCGACATTCGGTGTTGCTAGAAATAAGGAAAGAAAACAAAGCCTTAAATTAGGAAACAGCCATTTAGCAATATAATACTCAGTGTCTCAGTATATTAAGAACAAGTTGCCAGATACAGCTCGTTAAATAGTGCGGGCTAGTGCTTGAATGCTAGTCACTGTAACATTTTGTGAAAAGTGCGTTACGAACGCATGCGAGCATGAATATACATCTGCATGTAAAACTCGCTCACCGCACTCTTCTACCTTTTTCTGACAAAATAGGTCCGGCCAACAGCTAACATTTAATTTTTTAAGAAAAAAATGTGGCAATGTAATGTGAAAGAAAACACAATAAAATAGCTGTATCGCCTAATGTCTACCGTACGTAGAAAGTTGGTAATTCCCCGACACTCCGTTCATCAGGTAATCCGATACAAGCAGTCAAACTTCGGTGTCCACTCACACACACTATAGGTGCACAAGTCCGACAAACAGATGAGTTATAGCCAAGATGGTGTATCGTCGGTACGGACTGTTGTCCAGCGAATTATATCCAAACAAATCCCAAGCCGGTTATGTCCAAGCGTGTCAAAACGGGTGAAACGTTAATGCTGGAAATTAAAATGTTTGAATTTCTTACTCCTCAAGCGGCTCATCTCTAACTGTCCTGGGAAACGTTAGTTCACCTAACTTAACTTTCCCACTCTACTAGTTTGACCAATCAAGCCGTTAGTGACCAGGTAGCTAAGATCGCTTAGAGACTCTTCGTAGGGACCATGCCGACCAGTCATAATCTCTTTACCGTGTAGTCGGCACCTGGATTGGCTGTAGTCGCCGTGGTTACGCCTCGCCAACTTTTCTGACGTAAAAACTCATTAAATGACGTGAAATAATTCACGTGGAGATTGCGTCGGCATTCGCGTGACTGCTCTCCCCTGGTATCACAGCCCCGAATATGGCCTGAGACAACAAACAACTAAAAACAAGAAATAACACTCGCTTTGAATCGCGAATCATTACAGTCACCACCATTGACTTTAAACTTTCACGGAAGACATCCAGTTATTGTTGGTAAAACGCACACACACACACATTCACACTCAAAGGGCGCGCATAGAACTATGCAGATATTCATGTGTCTGCTTGTTACAGACTTCATCCACTAGACTTTGGTGTGCTTGCCAATGTGGACGGCAGCGACCCTTCCTTGTGGAAGGTAGAAAAAGTCTGGTACGCTGGGGCCTTGTATGAATCCCTGACTGAACTGGCCGCACGGTACCGAGATATCAGCAACCCCATCAACAAGATAAAGTTGCCGTTTGTGTCCACATCACGTGACCTTTTTTCCACCCAGAACCTTCGTGGATCCCCAGTGCCCGCTACTCCAAAACGACCCCCTTTGCAGGTGAGAACAAGCTAATAGAAAACCACATTGATTTAGACCACACTTGAAACTTGTGACTAGAATGTCAAAACAGAAATTGAGGAAAAAAAATTAGAGAAGCTCAATAAATTTGTCATTAGAAAGCTAATTGGAAAATAAGTCTGATTTTGTAAACTACAGATATTACGTTATACACAGTGAATTTGGGGTGGAGATGTAGTTGTTCCTCGGCAGTCGCGCGCTACCTAACGTTCGGCGTTTTGTTGCCAGGTTGAGCCTGACGGTAAACGCTACACCATCAAGCACAGACATGTGAACTACATGCAATGGGACTTCGACATCCGCCTGTCGGCCTTCAATGGCCCTCAAGCCTACGACATCCGCTTTAACGGCGAGCGGCTGGTGTACGAGCTGGGTCTGTCGGAAATCAGCGTCTACTACTCCGGCGACAACCCCATCCAGAGGGTCACGGACATCGTGGATAGTGGCATCCTCCTTGGGATACATTCCAAATCTTTGATTCCCGGTGCCGACTGCCCCGAGGGAGCGACGTTTCTGAATGCAAGTTTTCTGAGCGAGAGGATGGCGGCGGCCACGGAGCTGGCACAGGCCACGTGCGTCTTCGAGCAGAACACGGCGATGCCACTACGTCGCCACTTGGCGTACTCCGTAAGTCAGGGCGCCTTCTATGGCGGCATGGCCAGCTCCGTGCTGGTTGTCAGGTCCATCCTTACTATCCTCAACTATGACTACATCCTCGACTTCGTATTTTATCAGGTGAGAGAGCTTAGAGATGAAGAAGGCAGTGCACTGTTTGCCATCGCCAGGAATTCTCAGTTCAAGTTTTCGTTATGAAGTGCGATGGTGTGTGCGAATTTGTTTAGAAAGGAACTATCAGGCATCATGATATGATAAAGCTGCCTGAAAAAAGGGGTATTGTGACTATCTTGTTGATTACGTTTTTATAAACACTTGTAAATCCCATTATAAGCCTATTGTAGATTTCTAAAACTGTTTCCATTTGCCACTCGAACAGGACGGAGATATGTGGCAGTTTAACCAGAGATTATTGACAGTGACTGTCCATGATGTAGCTCGGTCTTGTCCACAGAACGGAGCCCTGGAGGTACGCGCTCACTCAACCGGCTACATCCTGTCCACGTTTTACAGACCTCAAGAGGCTCCCTATGGATTTCGACTGGCTGAAAACATCAACGGCAACATTCATCACCACATGTTTCACTTCAAGGCTGACATAGACATCCTTGGAACCAGCAACCGCTACGAAACATTGGATATTTCAACTGAAACCGTTAATCTGAGGCAGGTCAGTATGGTAGAAGAGTATAAACAGTTTTATAGATCAGTTTGTTCCACTGAGGCAGGTGAATGTCTTTCAGAGATAGCTGCTTTACTGAGGCAGGTGAAAGACTGTCATGTCTGGTACCTTTTAGAACCCTTGCAAAGAATGGCAAGCCAAGACTGGCATAACTGACCACGTGATTGATTATAATGAGGTCTGGAAGAGATAAACTTTAAGCTATCTTGGCAATTTCTCATACCTTATCGTATCACTGTTGATGTCGCAGGTCATGTCATTATTCATGTCATTGTTGATGGCAGGCTGTGCCCGATAGACAGTACACGCAAACCCGCTTCTCGCGGCACCTCCTCAGGTCGGAGCTACAGGCCCTGTACAACTACAGCTTCGACTTTCCCAAGTACCACCTCGTCTACAAGGAAGGGCAAAACACAAAATATGGGGTCCACGAGCATTCAGGTAAATACCTAACAATCCGTGTTTTAAGACAATCTAATGAACATGACCACTGGTCACTATATGATCGCATGGCTCTTGATACTGTCCAGCGTCAGGCAAGCTAATAGTGTGTGTGGGAAAAGAAAGAGAAAGAGAAAATACTTAAGGGTCATGCGGCCTTTGATTCTAGTACAAGTGCTTCAGTGAAACAGCCATACAGTGCTGTGGTCTGTAAAGAAAACCGGACATTTGATCTCCTCCAGAACAAGAGACTGTTAGTCAACAACAATTTTTGATCTCATCTGTCCATTCTATAAAGATAAAGGCACCGCCACAGATAATCCAACACACAAAGAACTAAAGGAAGATATAGGTCCATAAGTTGATGACGATAAAACCAGAACAGATCCTAGACAAAGACAAAAACAGAGAGTTCGCCATTCAGCCTGTTATGCGAGGGGACATCACTCTATTATCAATGACAACAAAGCAGAAATCTGTTTACAAATAGTAAACATAAACAAAAATATATTTACAAACGCATAGTAAAATAAAGCAGAAACCTATTTCCAAATAGTAAACATAAACAAAAATGTATTTACAAAGACATAGTAACAATAAAGCAGACATTTATTAACAAGTAATAGCAATAAAGTTTCCTGTTTGTGGTTGGTATCCAACGCCTACTGTAGATACGTTATACAGATTCCATGCTGGCCAGTTGATGCTGTTGCTGTAGGAGATTCTGGAAGACGTTCCCTGCGGAGTCTGGCGTTGTCATCATGGCCTGAAGCTCTGGCATGACGACTGGCTGAAGAATATTGTTCTGTAGACCACAAAAGTCAGTTTGATGTACATTCTGTGCAGGGATGGACTGTAAGTCATCATTCTTATTCCAACTTGCCGGGACCTTCAGTTAAATTATCCTTTACAACGGTAGTGCGCTCATCGTCGTTTCAAGGCAGATTCAGCCTTCGTAAAAGGAGATGACAAGGTAGAACTCGTCGAAAACTGAGTAATGGCTTACTATTGAAATCTCTCACCTCATCACACCGTGTTCAGGTGAGACGACGAGGTGACCTGGTGTCAGGAGAGGTCAGACGGCGGGTCATTGTTAATGTATCTATCGCTCGCCCTGCATCAGCTTCATTGCCTTGGAGGCATAGGTGACTTCGGACTAGTTGAGGTGTTCAGATTAGACATGTAAGAAAAATCTGTTAAAATGTACATTAAATTGCTAAAGGCATTTTTTTCTGTGACATTTTGCGTTGTTTGGAAAGACAATCTTATTAACCGAGCCAAAGAAAATTAAGAAGTGGTCTTTGAATTGTTTATGAGCAGTATATATAACATTGTGATATACCTAACACATAAAAGGCATGCTTGTCTTCTTGTGACATGATATATGGTTTGTCACGTAGATACCTATCACATGCAAGGATCCATACTTGCCTTCTAATCATGTAATATCTATATCTTGTGACAAGATACACGATCTTGTCACGCAGATGCCTATCAAATGCAAGATTTTATACTTGCTGTTCACATTTATAAAATAATAGTTTATTTAGACAAACTGGGCCCTTCAGTTTAACACTTTATAAATGCAAACAGCTTCTGGACGGATGTGTCAAAAACGTACAGGATATTTGAAGAGAGTATAGTGTGTGAAAAACATGAAATTTTGTCATAACCTATCTTGTAATGAAAGAATTATGATTGGGAATAAGCCAATTCTATATAGGAGATCGGTGGAGAAAGATATACACTTAATTAAACACTTAATAAATGAAAGGGAAAACTTTTTAGTATTTCAAGTTGTTAAAAATAAATATGATATGAACATTAACTTTGTCCTCTTTAATGGTTGCATAACGGCCATAAAGATACATAAAATTAAATAGAAGGAATATAACAGAATTATCTTCTTTTACATATGACACAAACAAAACTCTAAGGATAATTTGTTCAACACAAAAGGAACAAGACAAAATGATAAAATGATATCTAACATATGTATGCCAAACTGTTGTTTGAAATGGGATTAAAGGATAAGCAGACATGTTGATTGGCATGCTATATTTAAATGGCTAATACACGATTACTTAAAATTTGTGTCTTGATGTTAGCTACATTATTATTTTACCGTTAACCTATGGCACAAGGGATCCAAGGCTCCTGCTATGATGTCTGTGCTTAATTTGTGTGATATGTGAAAAGAACATATACCTTATTGTGTTAAAAAACAATATGTTTACAAGAAAATAAAAAAATGTATGCTTTCCTGTGATAATTAGAGCATCTAAACCTTGTCACTGACATGATGTTTACTAGGAAAGCATCTAAAACTGCCTTCATACGACGTGTGTGTCTTTTCAATCGCCAAGCATTGACAGAATGGAGCACAGTAAAGACATCGCAGTCATTATAGCAATAAACATTTACAACAGTAAATCATAGCGTTTCGTAGTATTTTAGTAAAAGAAAGCTAACTGAAGACATAACAAGAGCTTATCTGTAGTCTGTTCAAAAGCGTCACATCTGTATGTATACTCTGTCAGACTACATCAGACTGGAATGTCCAAGCAGCTGTTGCCCAAAGACGTTGACAACGAAGCCACCATCCCGTGGGCGCGGCAGCAGCTGGCGGTGACGGTGCGCAAGGACAACGAGCAGTTCAGCACCTCCCCCTATGCCCTGTTCGACAGCTTCGACCCCGTCGTCAACTTTGCCAACTTCTACAACGACAATGAAAGCATCGTAGATCAGGTTAAAAACTTATAATTCTTCTCGATGTTTATCGTGAACAAAAGCTGAAACTACAGCTAAGACCATTGCTGTTTACAAAGCGATCATTGTTATGTTATAGCCGAGCTTATATCAATCCTATTGCTACATAACACGCATGCTTACTGTAGATTGCGAACTTGTCTCACATGTCACTACATAAGCTTGTTGATTATGTTGTATTAAGTTACGTCTTTCATATGAGCTTTTTGGATTAAGCTTTATCATTGTATGTTGCATTATTAGTCAGGTGAGTGTTGTGTGTGTACGTTGCATTATTATGTCATTGTAAACTGTATGTATACATACATCAGCTGAACGATGTACGTTGAACTGTGTAAACTACTCGCCACCACTTAGGCTATGCTGCGTCTGTACCTGACGAGAGGGGGAGGAGAAGGGGCTGCTGTACAGGGACCCGCGGCTGTAAAGGGGCCGTTCCGCGTCTGTTCGATATTTGCCATAACTGGTTATCTATTTGGATGTTTTTATTTACGAATGTAAGCAGAAATATCAAAGCACTATACTTGGTGATGTGGACTTTCAAGACAGCAGTGTGTTATTGCCAGGCCCAGCGGAAGGGGTGGGAAATGAGGGAAATGGCAGATGGCGTTGAGGAGGTGTATGAAGCGCTGTCACGTTTTCGTCACGCTGGACGTGCTTGTGGGAATGCCGCTGAACACCATTTATTCATACATCACAGCATTGGTTACCGGGTTAAAGTTTCTAAAAGTTTCCAATATCTGGATATTAAGGAAAGTTAGAGAGCAATTAACTACTAATTTGCACTTTAAGAGTCGCTTAATGTTTAGCCCTATCTTGTGTATCAGGACCTGGTATTCTGGTTGACGCTCGGTATCCACCACATCCCACACACAGAGGACCTGCCCGTTACACCCACCCAGGAGAAACTCTAAGCTTCTTCCTGCTGCCCTACAATTATTTTCCAGAATGCCCTTCGGTGTCATCACGTGACAACATCCGCGTGGAGTACGTCAGTGCCGGTCGTCCAGAGGACGGGCTTGCGTGTGGAAAGAAACGGCAACAAGATTAACAGAGCGTGCGGTGCCCAGACTCTAGAGGACGTGGCCAGAGACCGGCCAGACGACCTGCTGCAGACCCACAGAGACTTCAAGCTTCTGTAACAGCACACACAGGGGCGTCCACATTCTCCAGCAGCTGATTTAACTACAATTAAACACATGGACTTGCAGCTCTACGAATGCATCAGCATTATACATTATTATTATTAAATAAATAATAAAGACCTAAAGACCTCCACCTTTAAAGACGCTTGCTTTGCAAAGCTTGTGTAATGTCAGCAGCCTCCATTCTATTCACAACCACTGTGCCTCTCCTGTCCATCGCCAGTAAATGACGATTCTACTAGTTCTTCCATGTGTTAGCCACTGACGTCTAATCTTGTTTAGTCCAACTGAGCTCTAACTGGAAATGTTACTGTCAATAAAGTAGAATGTCATGTAGAAACAGGAGAGTGAACTTGTTAATAAGATTTTTATTACTCAATTGATTACAATGGCTATTGCAAAACTTATTATTAGGACTTCTTGACGATGTGACTATAACTATTTGATGATGTGACCATCTCTTTTGTTTTATTTTTCTTACTTACTTCTGCACGCCGACACGCACAATGTGTGAGAGAAAAAGATACCCTCGCGCACACACACAGAGATTCGCACGCAATCATATATGTGTATACAAAAAATAATAAGAAAAAAGTAGATATTTGAAATCATTTATATTTGCTTCCCCAATTCATGGTGCACACATGAAAGAATTCATGAACCTGTGCGCAAACACACACACATGGATGCAAGCATGCGCACACACAGGAATATACCATGGAATGTTAAACATAGGTAAGTTCTAAAGAAAGAAAGAGGTTTCTGGAAAAATAGGTAAAGGCAATTAATTACAGGTGACACAGACATAACTTTTATTGCTTTAAGCACACTGGCTACTTCAAGGGTGCGAGAACCTCCTCAAATCTGGCGATGCACCCAAATCTATACACTTTTCATTCATAATTCCCCTGTATTCTCACAAATTCCTAAACACACATAATTATACAGCAAAGACATACTAGGAAACATTAGAGGCTTGTACACACACTTGCACACCCCTATAATACCTTTCACCTCCGTCCAACTACCATAGTCCCCATACCCACCCTTAGGCATCATTCTATCTCTTGTAATCAAGATTATAAAAAGTCTACCGACTCATTGACGCTGCAGTATAAATGCTTGAGAATATAAGGTGCTTCCTTCAATATTTTACAATATTTATCTCTCAGATTTGTATAAACAACAGTACATAGAGCACATGTACTTCATCCTCTGTCATTTCTTGGCAGAAAGGACAATGGTAAGCTACTTGAGATTTTTCTGTCTATTCATCTCTCTCTAAAACAAATATTTCGTATGCGGACGTCGGGTCTCTTAAAGAGGATATCTGACTATAAGTAATTTAGTATATGACCTGTTAAGGTCTCTTAAAAGCTTTACGGTTATAGGGAGTAAAGGTAGATCTGTGAAGACAAGTTTTAACAATAAACATGATTATCACGAGCAGCTTGTGAAGTAGCCAGTCCCACCTCGTACCTCACTTCCCTGGATATGTCGAAGACACGGCAGTGAATACTCTTGTTCACATCTATTGACCTACTGAATATTTTATAGAGATTACGCTCTCCATCTCTCAAACGTTTTCAAACGTATGGCTCCAGAGAACTCTCCGCCTGACGGCAACTGTCAGCGCAGCACGAAGCTGTCCCGCAGGTCGTGCCACTACTGCGAGTGGTGCAGTGGTCCTAGCCCTGCACGAAACTGTCCCACCGGTCGAAGCCCACACCGACCAGCTCTCTGTCCACTCGCAGGAGAGGATCCGTCTCTTTGGAGGCGGCAACTGCACACTCGCTTCTTTGCCGGAGGAGGTGTCACCCACAGAGAAGGACACGGATGTGGTCGGGTCCCAGGGCTGGAGGTTGCCGCTAGCCATCAGGTCGTACAGGATCACCCCCACCAGGTGAATCACGCCGGCCGCTAGGAACAGTTCTCGCCAGTGAAGGGCAGACTGCAATCAGGTTACCAAGTGGAACATGAAGTGTCGGGTAGCTGACATAGGGGTATGTCGTGATGACTACAGATGAATACCGGAGTTGTATCGGGACAAGATCCAAGATACTAGTTGACGGAGACATGCGTGCTGAGATGGAGACAGGATAAGGGGACGGAAGAAAAGACCAGAATACGACAGTTGTATGAATGATTATATGAAGGTCAAGAAGCCAGAGTTTAGAGGACATATGAACAGTGACTAATTGTTTATTGTTGATTGCTTAAAAGACTTTCTCGCGGTAGTAATCATCAAAGACATATGTTATAAGTTATTTCGAATCAAACTCTGCATAATGGAACATTTATGAGAATAGTTTAAGAGCATCAGAATGTCAAAGCCTTAGCATAGATAGATGGATGAAAGAAACAGTTCTACTCACGTGTTGACTGTATGCAGCAGCGACAGCTGTGGAGATAATGGATCCTATAGTTCCCACACGACCGAGACCTGTGAGCAGCCCTGCGTACTGTGGTGACAAATCCAGAGGATTGGCTTGGTAACCTGTACGTCAATAGTAAAGTCAACGGTATGATGTTAGAAGACTGGAACATTCTTACATACTAACACCTGTATGCTGTCAGAAGCCTGGAACAAACTAATACTAGAATGGGTCACCTATATGATTACATTACCAGCAGACTGCGTTGTGATTTGTAGACTAGGTAATATGAAGACTGCATAATGACTTCGGCAGTTGATTATTTTAAGATTATGATTAAACATCCACATGTGAAAAGTGTACTTAATGGAAGTAATTACCTCTAACTACGGTTGCATATTTTAATTTAAACAATAAACTTTACTGAATTCCGTACATCAATAGCAGACAAGCAACTGTCTCGTCTTCTCGACACTTACTCCAATGGCTATACACACCTGAGATGGCGAAACCGCTCAGTCCAACCCCGACACAAAACAACGCTACAGCTCCTTGCCATGATGTGACGAGGAATAAAAATATCAAACACAGAGCTTCCACTCCAAAACCTGTGAAACACACAGACACATACGGTACCAGATAGTTGCCAAGATAAGGATTAATGAACAGTCCGACAAAAGCAAAATTCAAGATTAGACAGCAAACGTGAAATCAAATCCACCCCCTCATTTTCCCGTTTGGTTTGCCCTGCGTCTGCTGTTCAGCACATCTGTAGATATAAGAACATCAGACAAGCACCACTGACATTCAGTCGACAGTCGCATGCTCACGTTCCCTAGAAACAGAAGCTTCCAGAACTGTGCTTGTTGGTGACAAGATTCAGCTGAGTTCCACTCACCAATCGACTGCGCCAGTTTGCGCGCGCATGTTCTGGACACGTACTGGCGGTGTATGATGCAGTCAAACAGGAAACCGCCACAGATGACGACAACTGTCATGAGGATGCTGGGTATTGCCGACATCAACCCGATCTACACTTGCCATACAACAAAAATAACAAATAGATATGAAACGTTAGATGTCAACAGTAGATAAATGTTTAAAATAAATTTAAAAGTTTCCTCTGGTTGTAACCTTTGACAGCCGACTACCTCAAAGCGTGAATTAATACATTTTCTTTTGCTTACTTTTAAAATTGTGTGCCCTGGGTGGATTATCAATACAAGTATTTGTATCTGTATGCTGCTGTTTATTACAGTCGTCTGACGTTTGAAATTCTGCAGTTTTCTTGAAGCACAGAAAAAGCAGACCACATCCACAAGGAGTTCAGAGGGCACTTTGTGAGACCAGGTCCTCTCTACTCACCTCCGCCGCGTCCATGGTGAAGGCGTCGTGGAAATACTGTGGCTGTGCTGTGATTAGCATGGAGAACACGTAGTTCCTACAGAAGGCGCCCACGAAGCACAGCAAAGACCGGAACTGAGGTTAAAATCTTTCTCCATGGTATTGCTTTCATCTGGAAAGTACTCACAATTAAAAAAGATAGCTGTCTCTAGGTATGTAGTCTCAAGTTCTGTCTGTCTGTCTGTCTGTTTGTTTGTCTGTCTGTCTGTCTGTCTGTCTGTCTGTCCGTCTGTCTGTCTATTTAGTGCGATAAATCTGCGGTCGTGTAAAAGCGAGTCGCTGCTAGGATGACGAGGTCCAGCTCATCCTTAGTTATTGCCCTTCTTGTCTTGTATATATGTACATAAGTGTACATACATGTATAATAAATATTAACATGAATGACAAATACTGACATGTCAGTTCGCGCCTCCATGTTTTAAAGTTAGTTTAATCCCTTCGCTGTTTGTTAATAACAATGGTCAATAACGTGTGTTGATGAGTGTCAGCGAGGAAAGGGAGATCACTCTAGTCAAAAACTATAGAGAAGCAGACGACATTGGCGGACATGAGAGTGGAAGGATGTTGTGTGAGTGTTAATGTGAGCGTAGATCTTAGAAGTAATTCCTTGCCTAGACAAGGTTTCTTTTTTCCTCTGTGTGCTGTTGATCGTGGTAGGTAGCGCACTTTTGATCGAGGATTCGTCTGGATCTAATCTTGTCGCCTTCGGTGAAGCGCCCAGCATTGCAGTGTGTAGTGTACCGTGTGTACAGTGGACTTCGTGTCGCCAACAAAATGTAAATGAGATAATGAAATTGGAACTTTGTGTGGACGAACCGAACTGTGAGTAATAAGATATGTTAGATACTTAAGCTATAGATGCATCTGAAATATCTAAAATATTAAGGCATATAACTTACCACAGCCTGGTTGCCTCGTGTGACGACTGGCCTCTCCTGTATCAAAAGGACTCGTTCTCTTTCTGACATGCAGCCTCGTGGGCAGGCCTCCGGGGTGTCGTACACTAGTGCAGTCCACAATATGAACCACAGTACCCCCAGTCCTCCTGCACACAACAAATCCAACAGCAACTACAGCCCACCTAGGGTACACACACACAGACACACTAGCACAATGACTACGTACCTGTGTGGACTATTAAAATCACAGTTCACAAACTATCCTGGTCATACAGGGGGACAGACATCGTGTATACGTGACACTTTTATTACAAATAAATAACTGCTCTATACTGTAGATACCTTAGAGTAGGGAGTAGATAATTATTTTATACTAATGTCAAGGTGGTTCTGCTTCCAGAACTGGCTGTTGAACACTATCTTCGCAAAAGGCTCACACGATACGGTTATGTCAGTGATTAGTCATAGCATAGACACAAGCACAGCATAGATATGTATATATCTATACATGTTGTGTATATATATATCACTGATTAGTCATAGAATAACACATTTCATACACACAGCTTCCACTCCAAAACCTGCGAAACACACACACACACGCGCGCATACAAAAACAGCATATATATATATATCAGGATTAGCCATAGCTAGACACAAACATAGCAGTCCAAAAGTATCCATTACATAGTCGAAAAACTCATACCATAAATGAAGAAGACACTGTCCCAGCTGACCCTGCACACCGTCACGCCGGTGACAAAGAATCCCACGGCTGGACTCAAGTAAGCTCCTACACACACAAACACACACAGTTTTCGACTAGAGTTAGATTACGTGTTATTACCAATCGCGCAGCTTAGGCATGTTATCAGACCGAGGGCCAAATCAATTAAAGTTTGCTCGTTTGTTCACACACAACACTGTCCAAAAGGACGGGTACATTGACAATAATTTGCTAGAATAGCGAGAACAGTGCAACATGTAAGCTTTGTATATGTGTGTATATATATATATACTATTTTCAAATGAATTGTGCACGCTGGGCGCAGCTTCTGACTACATCTTTCATCTCGTGTGTCATTCCATGTTTATGTCTATGTATGTCTGTGTGTTTTTTTCCCCTTAAAAGCATGTACTACCTGCGTAGGTGATGGTCAGAAGGCGGGTACGCTCTCGTTTTGGTCCCCAGGCGGACACAACAGAGGCGGCAGCAGGAACAGATGGACCCTACAGAGACATACCGACTAATACAGTATACATATATATACAACCATCTACTGGTCACCGACATCAGGTATCGAGAAACTAGCAATTTGATTCAGTTGCCTCAAGACTCTCGACACTAGACACATTCAAACTTACTATTGGACTGTCAATGACACCAAAACACAAGTTTATTCAGTAACTAGGACTCTGTACACATATTTAATAAGTTCATTCAATAAATTCATTCAATAGATTCAGCTTCAGTCAACAATTAGCCTCTGAACTCTGAACAGTTTATTCATTTATTTTCACCATTCCTTTCAAAGACAGGGTTACCTGCTTTTTTTATTTGCTTACCTCAAGGAGTCCTTGCAAAGTCCGTATGACAAAGACGAAGATGTAGCTCTGTTTAGCCAAAAATGGGAGGACGATGAACAAGAGGCTACTCAGTAGATGGTTACACCGCACAAGCTGCACAGAGATAGGAATGACCTGTAGAGTGTGACCTCCTTATATTATACAGCTGCGTATATTACATAGGTATGTGTATCAGACTGAGGCCTCGATAGGCTACATAGGCATGTAACTTTTACTGATACCACGTTATATTATATACACGATGTTTATACAAACAGTATATACATTATAGTGTTTACACACAGGTACCTTAGCTATTATCTGCGGACATTAGATTTGCCATGTGCTTTAGTCCTCCATTCATGGTAGTCTATATACTTCTTTTAACCAAAGACGTGTTGGTTATACAGACCCTTCCCAAAAGGTTATGGCGACAACGACAATGCCTGATAATTAAAAGTGATAACAATAGCGATGACGATAATGAGAATGATAACAATATTTACAAATGTCTCTGTCTCTGTTTCTGGCTTTTCGTTGTCGCTGTTATCCTTTCTTGGATGTCTATGTATTTATCTCTGTTTCCCCTGGACTCAGTGTAATTAGGTTACTGATGAGAATATATGAGAGTATTTGTCCGTGTGTGCGTGTGTGTGGGTGCTTGGGGGGGATGGTTTGTGATGTAAGCTAAAGTGTAAGAGTGTGTATTGGCGTGTGTTTATATGAGTGCAAGAGTGTAGCTATTTACTTGTGTAGAGGTGTGTCTCTCTGTGTGTGTGTGTTTTAAGAGTAGTTGAAGAGGGTAAATATTCTTACTGTTTCGCCGAAAATCGCGCAGCCAGCATTCCTCCTGGCCTGGGTGACCATGCTGCCCATGAAGTAGACTGTATGAAAGAGAAAGACCTTGACTGCGTCCAGTTTACACGCCAGTCCTGCTCTGTCCCCACCGCTGTACACTAAAAGGTACAGACAATACAAAACATGTGTTATTTGTCTGGAAACCACCTTTATCAGAGATCAGTTCGTAAAGCGATCAGAGTATTTGCTATGATTTGCTATTTACAGCCGAAATGACAAGACAGAAGGCTAACCAACAACAAGAAAATCCAAAGGTAGCAAGAGAACTAGATCGTATCATCAACAAAAGCAATCTCTTTAAAATTATCAGCTTTAAATGGTTTATTTGTATTTATTCACTTGTTTAGAGGGCGTAGCTGCACTATGTTAGTTACTTTTGATGTCTGCACACAATAATGTCCTGTGTTAATTGGTAGCACAGCCTCCCTTTACATTTGCAATTATGTCAGTTTTGTTGTTTACTCTACCTGCAGTCAGACAAAGCATCATTTTCCAAGGTAAAACGGCTAAAAGAAAACAGTAACTGGGAAGTCACTTCTGATTCCAAAGATCGATTTTTTAAAATGAAACAGGTACTAAGATGGTGTGATTTCAAAGAACAAGAGCGAAGACATGAACTAAAAGATAAGAAATCTCGCCTAATGGGGTGCGTCTCTTTCTTACCTTGGCTTACGTCCTCTTATAATTGGCTACAACAACTAATTTTCATCGAATAATGTGTTTGTTTACTTGTACTTTACCTCTAGAAAATTGATTTCTTCATTGGAACCGAATTCTCCGGTGACATGGGTCATGACGAGGGCGAAGCATGCTCGGAAACCCACGGAGACGAGCATCCCAACAAAACCCAGCAGCGCCACCATGTAGCGCTGTGAGTAACAGCTACAGCATCCCATGGTACGTGAGTCGTGACAGCTTGGTTGTACTCCCTTGGTGTGTTAGTAGTGACAACTTGGTTGTACTCCCTTGGTGTACAAGTCGTGACACCTTGGTTGTACTCTCTTGTGTCACGGCCACCAATTAATCCGTTAGCGGCACGCCCAGTGTCGCTCGCTGTGTCAACACAAGCTGCAGTGATATGCGTGGAAAAACCCAAGACTGAAAGAGGAAAATTGAGATGTCAGTGTTTAGAGGAAAGCCTCTTTTTATTTCCTTGCTTGACGGAACAGTTTTCCGTCCTCCATAAACATTTCCTAATTCCGTTTTCTTAACGATTGTTATTATAAACAAAGTGCCCATACACTGCAACTTTTCATTCTGCATAGACACACACATTCGCGCCACACTGAACAAAGAAATTAGTGTTTATCGAGGCACCTCCCTAGAGCACAGTACAGTCAGAACTAACCCTTAGACTTAAATGCGAGCAGAAAATCCATCAACTAAAAGAACTTGTCGGGACACTTTAGTATGTTCCCGAATTTAGATCCGATCCATCCCTTTCCGTTGTGACACGCATGAAAGGAATTCTGTCTGTTTTACTTTCTCTCTCTCACACACACACTTTGTACTGAGTCACATAGTAGCCCTGATGTCAGCTGCTCGTCCAAGTTGGCTCCCACTGAACCCGCAGTTGTATGTTTTGTTCGAATCTTTTTAATGTCCCTTGTTGAATATGTTTTCCTACGTAAGAGTGAGTATAGCGCATGCCTTAGAGTAGGTAATCTCCTACATAAAAGTGGAACATCTCATGCCATAGATTTGATACATCTTCTGCTTTAGAATGTCTACGTCTCATTTCTTAGAGTAGATCGATGTACACCTCATGCCTTAGAATAAATACATCTCATGCCTTAGAGTGGATACATCTTATGTCTCGTGCCTTAGAGTTGATACACCTCTTGCTTTAGACTGACTATATCTCATGCCTTAGATTGGATATATTATGTGTTAAATGGAATAATCTCGTGTATTAGAGTACGTAATCTCATACCTAGAAGTAGGTAAGTGGGTACATCATATACTTAAAGTAGATATAGCTCATGTCTTATAGTGGTTACATCGCGTACCTAAGGGTGGGTGCATCTCATGCACTACATGGGGTAGCTCTCTTAAATTAACATGTGTATCACGCTAGCAGGACATATCTGATGCCTAAAATCTAAATTTCTTTATTTAAATAAAATTTGTTGCAAACTGACTTCATGTGACAAGAAGAAAGCAATAACCACCTAGTATTTTTCGTGACATACAATGTAACGTGTGTGAACTTTTGAAGCCTTTGGTTTACTATTATGACCTTTCAACTTTCCAGCAATCGCGCGTGACGTCTTCCTTTGGAGCGTGCTTTGCATAGTCAGGCTGTATCATAGTTAGGACTTTTATATAGAGAGAGAAATAGGAAAAATTATTTTATGAAAGCATGAAATCTATTATTACATCAACATTGACGTCCTCAGACGATGTTGCCAGGAGATCACGTGACATCTAACGAAAGTCAAGGCAATGCTATAATTGTCTTTTACAACAACATCCTTCAGCTTGGATTTTTTTCTTTAAATTTTCCTGAAACTTAATCAAAGGCAGGCTTTCTGAGACTATTGTGTCAAGCTGACGAAAGGTGTAGTTTGCCATCGCTGGTTGTTGTAGTGACTGTATGACTCTCGTTTGCGGAAAATTCAGTCAACCACTCGTGACGGATGTGACTTGCTGCTACCCACTCAGTCGATTCTTCCCCAACTTATCTAGTGCAGCAGAGCAGCGGTAATGTTGATATAAATCACACATTTCTTTTTATTTGCGATGCATTCTTGTAGACAAGACAGCAGCGAAAGCCCCGATAGGGTTTAAGGGTTAAATTTAAAAGCCAGAAACAAAACTCCTTGTCAGAGGTGCCTGCGTCCCGTTTACAAAATAATTTCAAAGAACTCGTTTTGCCAAATGCTTTTTAGATAAAATGAGCCATTCTCATAAAATAATTCGCCTGCACGACCTTGACTATAATTGTCTTCCTTTTCCTGTGTACGGATGCGTGCGTTTAAAATTTGTGCGTTCGTGGGTGAGTGTACGTTTATCTCCGTGTGCATCTGCTTGCACAAGCCCGACTGTATGGCTCTGGGGGAAGGGAGGTTGGCATCTGTAGGTAAGTTAAGGAATCAGCAGCTGACATCTATTAGATGTATACGTGGTCATGAGCATTAAGCTAGAAGAGAATACGAGACAGAACAAAGAAAGAAACAATCATATAACATCAATGGTATCCAAACTACTGCACCTTTGTGTGAAGATATCAGCAGGTGTAAAGGATTCTGTCCGACTGCGTCCGTGAGAAGCGGGGCCGCTATAGATGGCCGGACGGATGAGTCCGCGTATTTAACACTCAGCATCGGGAATTCAATGATGAACACGGACGGAAAACCCCTAAGTCGTTCCCCATGACAAAGGATGCATTTACCTATATCCTGTGTGTGTGGGTGGGTGCCTGTGTGTGCGTTAGAAACAGATATATATATATATGCGTGTGTTTGATCGTTTGTATACAATTAAATTATTTGATACATTTGTACGAGTGTATGAGAGAGAGGAGAAAGAGATGACACTAATGTATATGTACTTGATTATGTGAAATAGTTTACTAAAACAATTTTTGTTGTAGTCTATTCCATCGTCTTTCAGATTTTAACGGGAGCATGGCCACTACTGTAGTTGTTCCTGTTGAAAAGCATACACAACGTGACTCATGCAGTAACTGTAAGAAGGTCAAGAGGCCATGACGAGCGTCAGTCGTGTGGGTTTCACAAGTACATAAGGAGGTAGGTCAAAGGTCTCTCCTCCCTTGGGAGCCTGCCCTTCCTAAACCTTTGTATGCTAGTGGTCGTCATCTGTATAATTAAATCCCACTTGAAATCATGAGCCCCTTAATAATTTAAATGAAACCACCACAGACCCTATAATATCAATATAAGAAGTGAAACAAATGCGATTGTTTGTTATCACTTGTTGGGAAGAACCCTGTTTCACTATAGTAACGTAATTTACTTAAATGATTTGACATGTGTTGACAGTAGCGTAGCAAGGAGGTACTCAGGTGACACACTGATTAATTCAGACGAGATCCTCACCTTTTTGAAACAGCTTTCGGGAGTCAAGTTGTCTTTTGATGTAATGCAAATCACATGAATCGTGACTCATTCGGCTACGGAGCTGTGCTTTGGAACTTGAAGACTAGCAAACTTCAAACCTGAAGACACAGCACATGGAGCTGCCAATATTTCTTTATTGGCACTGAAAACTGCAACACGGCAACCTCCGTCTCTCTAAATCTGCCGGTGGTCGTCAGACTCCACATTCACCTGATGTCCTTATACACACTCTCTCCCCTTACGTCCACCCGTGATCATCACATCACGGCCAGCACCACCCGTTTGGGGGTTATGAACCTTGCCGGTAAACTAGTCAGTTTTCACTTGATCTCATAGTTAGACGCAATATTGAAAGTGTTGCTAAACGGCAAAAATGCTTAGAAGACGTGTCACCGAAATGGGAAACTTGCTTGTTACAGTGAGCCCTCGTTAATAGTCGAATACGTTACACCGGATCCTCCTTGACAAGGGCAAGAACAAGGACACACTCCAGACAGAGACTGAACTGAGCAGACAGATCAGAAATACAGGAAGAGAAGACGCAGAGAAAGACAGGAGTACACGCACAAACATATCAGCAAGCATAAAAACATAAATTTATACTTCCACACACACACACACACACACACACCCATCTGTGCATAAAGACACTCATATACACAGACATAAACACGTTGTAAACCATACCGTGTGTACAGTGTACATCACAGCGTACATGCGTATGCGGTGTGTCTCAGGAGGTACATATGTATACAATGTAATAACAACGTAATGCATTTCTATGGCCTGCCGAAAATCTACCACTGCCACACATTTTTGTGTCCATCACCTACGAGACAGCAGGATTCCGCCCCAACATTATTTCACCTCGTCGTAGGAGACACCACAATATGAACATCGCCGACCTTGTCACCAAGCTGTCACAATATCATGTGGATCCAGGTGTGCGAATCATATCCTTACATGTGACAGCTTTGTACACCAGACTGTCAGTGAAAGATAGCATCAGAATTATTAATAAGAGACGAGAGAGAGAGAGAAAAAAAAATGCATCTCTCCTTTCTATGAGCTGTTGCCTGACCACAACGTACTTGACACTCCAGCTGACAGGGAGCCGACGTGGGATATTCTTTTAGCCCTATTGTTGCTAATTATTTTATGGAAGTCTGGGAGGAAAAGCAAAGACCATCTACTCATAGAATGAAGCTCTGGAAGAAGAACTTCAAAACCTGAAGGAAGTGATCAGCATTTTAGACGACCCCAAGAGATCACTTACTTGAAAAGAGCGCTTCCCACTCCTCATTTAGAAGAAAGACGGCGTGGATCCAGTACATCAAAGGTGTCACAGAATCAGTCTCCCCTGATATCAGGAAGAATGGGATCACTGTCTTTGCTAAGCCGTGCAAAACTATCTGCAGCAGATTAGTGGCACCAAAATACAAGACTGACGGGCTGGACAATCAGGTGCCAGCTACAACATCGAGCGTCATGACATGACCAAGTTTATGTGGGAAAAACGGGAAGAAAACTGAAACTAAGACTAAAAGGGAAGGGAACATTTACAAAATAGCGGATATGTCTTCTCCCTGGATGACGTCACTATCTTCGAAAGCGAGGCTCGGTGGTTGCAATCAGGGCAGTGAGTGCCACTCTTTGCTTACATTAAAAGGTTTATTTTTCCTTTTACCATAGCACGACCATTTTATGCAAAGGCTGTTATTATGTCTGAGCCTTCTTCCAGTCACGAACCTTTACAACTTGCTTTGATTCCTATGATCTAACAGCTGGAGACGTGAAAGCTCGCCTTGACTAACACTGATTGTAACTACCTTTGAGAAGAATTGCACGTTATGTATAAACACATTGAAAACATTTACACTGACACCAATCGCACAATCATGACCTGCTGACAGATTTGTTTTACAATAAAGGAAACATCTAAACAGTATTTTGCAGTGGTACACGGTTATGCACACTTCAAGGCATAGGCAGATGTACGTACACAGGGCACAAAACTATTTCTCACTGTTTCAGTAAGTTAACCAGACAGACATTGAATCCAGCAACACACATCGAAGTTCTAGAAATCTTTATTTTTACTTGTGTAGCAGCGTTCGTGCATTACAACATCTAATAATGTTTGAGCAGTACATCAACGAGCGAGCATCCTTGCTCACGTACACCTATTATGTTAATCATCTTGAATATTATTATTGACAGTCTGGAAACATTCACGTAATGCGATATGTATTCAACATGTACTGCTGACAAACACCATTAAAACAGATGTTGTATGTCAACGTGCCTCCACACAAGTCTCCCACCCCTAGCTCTCAACACCAGCCCGGGCTCCATACGTTCCCGAAGAAAGACGGGTCTCCCTCCTTTATTTTGGTGCTGTTGGTAGGAACCGCTATCTTCTTGTATTTGCGCAGCCTCTGCACCATGTCGTCGTACACCAGCTTCTGTTCTGGTGTCATGGATGTCGGGTAGATAGGGTGCTCTTCGAATGGGTCCTCGTCGATGTTGTACAGCTCGTGGTCGCCGACAAACGCTCGTTCGGGTTTCGGGGCCACGCCTTCTGGGGGGTTGTACCAGCCTCTGAACACGGATAATAATGTTATAAAGTAACATAGACACGCCCAAAACTCATCATGAACAGAAAGTGATCTGATTTGGTTTCATGATACTTCTTGTCAAATTAATCTATGATTGAAAATATTTATTGTTAGCGGTGAATGTGAGACATAATGGAACTGTCTAGTCTTAACCACTTACGGACTGCGAGTCTGTCTCTCCAGGAGTTTCCACTGCTTATAGCGAACATAAGCATGGTCCAACACTTCGTTCACGAAGCCCATCTCTTTCCTTCGGGAAGGTCCATTCTGGGGAAAAGATAACACGTGAAGCACTAAACGAATTGACAAATAAATACGTGAGTACTTCAAGACAACACGAAGGGGGAAGACTTGTTACTGACCTGAACGATTCCTTGCCATTGATTGAAGCCATCATAGGTCTGCAGCTGTGGGTCACTTGTGTTCTGGTGGCAAAGCCCATGAGAGTGGCGTACCAGTCAGTTGTGTAGAAGAGGCCGCTCCACGAGCAGTTGGTGTTAGGAAGAATCTTGTTGCTCTCACTGAACAAAACACCATACACACTTAATGCACAGAATAATACACTTGTACAGACAGGGCTGTATCACAAATAGTATACATCTCTGTGTCAACCTGCTGTATCAAACAAACCCATATCTGTATCACAAACATCTACAGCCCCTAAGTGTCACATTAAGTACTTACAGGCATGTCTTATAACACAGGTTACAACCTCTGTAACGATTTCTAATTCCATCTTTGTTTTAATCGCTCAAGCTCAGAAGACTTGTGTTCAAGCACAGGTAGAATGGCGGGGAAGCCACGTGACGTGTGACTTAACCCCACATATTACATCACATCGTGACGCTGTATAAGAATTCACGTATAATTCAATCTTCGAGGGAGCGAAACGGTGTGATCTGATGTGCTGTGATGTGATGTGGTGTGGCGTGGTGTGGACCAATACCAGTTAATCCAGGTGAGGGATTAATATGTAGTTAGTCGAAGTCACCTGAGATGAATGGAAAGGTCTGGACATGGGGTCACCTAGAGGCTAGAGCGGGTTTCAGCCGATCGACATCGGTGGCGGACTCTGGTTGAGACCTTATGTGCAATCTGATGCACGAAGAGGATTAGACAGATAGTCGGAGTCACCTTAGCAATCACCTTAGCTACGTGGTTGCTAATGACCTGATTGGTCAAACAAGTTGAAAGGGGAGGGAATTGAAGGTAGCGGTACGTTCCCCCGGCATTCACCGGAATGTGTCTCTGATGACAGACCTCCGAAGTATTAGCAGCACGTGAATAACGGACACTAATACTGCTCCTACCGAGGAGTAGTGCTGAATCGCCATCTTTTCTACCGAAGGGTAGAGACGGTCCAATGTTTTTTGTCTGGAAAATTATCCATAGTAAAGTTGACCTACAAAGTTTTGAACCACAGTTGTGTTATCTTGGGCTTCTAATATTTTAATATTTAATATTTTAATTCGTCATTTCGTGTTTCCCCGCTTTTGATAACTCGTCTTGGATATAACCGCCGGTCTACAGTCCGTGGAACGTCCGTTCAGACGATTCACTGTTTTGACATAACTCTGTGATCGTCTGTTCAGCGGATTTCTATATCGACACCGCCTGTGGACACTGAATCCTTTGACTGCTCGTCTCCTCCTCATCAGTGGAGTGTCAAATGAGATGTAAGTGTTTCTCACCTGTAAAGGAAGGTAGGGACCTTGATGCCCCCCTCCCACAAGGTAGTCTTTTCCCCTTTGTACGGCCAGTTGCTGGAACCTCCGGAATACGAGCCGCCGTTGTCACTGGTGAAGACGATAAGCAAGTTGTTCATCAGATTTTTCTTGCGCAACAAGCGAGTGATGTTACCAATGCCTTCATCCACCACGGCCATCATGGCGCACTTCTCCCTCCGCTTGACGTCACCGATCTGTAACAGGCACGTATGTGTGTGTGTGTAACTTGTCCTGCATACACGTGTATGTGTAAAATTGTGCTACAGACGTACAGACACTTGTGTGTGTAACTTGTCCTGCAGACCTACAGACGTGTATGTGTAACCCTGTCCTATAGACACGAATAGGTGTAAAATTGTCTTACAGACATGTGTATATGCAACGTTGTCCTACAGACCTATGGACATGCATATATGTAGCATTGTGCTACAGACATGTATATGTAACAATGTCCTACATACATGTATGTGTAATCCTGTCCTACAGTGTATGTGTAACATTGTGCTACAGATTGTATTTTTAATATTGCCCTACAAAGATGTTCATGAGAGACATCGTAACTTGTAGGCACGTGCAAGAGAATAATACTAAACAGATGATAAATACTAACAACAATGTTATGCTGTAAAATGTAGGCAGTGTATTTGAAACTTTTGTGTTTGAGGCAAATCTTTTTTGTGTAAAAGTTGTTAAAACTGACAACCTGAAAAACTCATTAAATGTAAATGTCAGGTATAAGACAGAGCGAGGTTAAGTCCCCAGTCAGTAACAAACTACACTTTGCAGCAATGAGTATACTGTATGGTTAAGCATCACTGTATATCTATCTGCTCGTCATCAGAACCTTTACGTGGTTGTTTCTATCAAGCTGATTTAACTTTTCTTTAATCTACAATACTTTATTTGTGTATTTATTTTTATATTATTCTGGAAGCCATGAACATTCATGCATGTGTCTGTGTGCCAGTGGGTGGGAATAGGATGTGCTTGCAATGGCGGTGAACAAAATAAATTATTAATAGTACTATTTAAAAAGTCACTATCAAAAAAATCTATAAACAGCAAAGCATCCAGAAAGAGAAAGACTTATGTAAACTAGTACAGTACAACTGACTCCGGCTTTAATAGCACATGTAGCATTATACTGCACTGTACATGTTACAAAAGCGTGTAAGCAAACAAGTTTTAAACCTAGTACAGGCACAATGGCTAACAATGTGGATGTTTCAAAACAATAAACTGTTGAGTGAAAGACGTGGCCGAAAGAAGAAAGTGTAAATTCTCACGTGACTGCACAGGTCGAGGTACTCTGGTGGCACTTGGTTGTCCAGGTGGATGGCTTGGTGAGCCAGCATGATGAAAAAAGGCTTGGTGTTCACTGGGTCAGCTTCTGAACTGCTCTGTGCAAAACAAGACACATTGTGATGTTAATTACAAGAAGACATATTGGGATGGTGGAATTAGTACAATACACACTGTCATCATGTTGTGTTTAGAACAAGAAGACATATTGGGATGATGATGTTTAGTACAAGAAGACATATTGGGATGATGTGTTTAGTACAAGAAGACATATTGGGATGATATGTTTAGTACAATACACACTATCATGCTGTGTTAGTGGAAGATTTCATAATGGTATGTTTGTGTTACATGTTAATGTCTGTTATCTTCAGAACATCTCGTAAATCGTAACATTTACAACACAGAGTAGGTGGAAATATGAACTTGGCTAGTCATTGTAGAAGTCAACTCCTACCCACGGTTTAAGTACAGCTCCAAATGGAAATTGCGTGCACGTCAAGATTACCAAAGAAGACAACCCTTACTCCCCCAAACCCCCAAAAAGTAGGTTTTACTACTTAGGGTCAGAGACACAAAAATATTTCTCCTGACATCAGGTGGACTGGATACCAGATGACTGTAGTCACATTTTTCCAGGTAAGTAAAGGTGAAGCTGATGACATGCTGGCCTCACCGCGTAGTCCTTGATGATGTCCTCTGCACGCCCCGAGTACAGCGTTGTACTGTAGGTGCCATTGGCCTCCCAGTACACTCGCTCATTGAAGCGCATGTCGTAGCCGCCCTTGCTGACGTGGGTGAAGTAGTCGCCGCTCGCGTGATAGATTCCCACAAAACTGTCGTAGCCTCTGTAGGTTGGAGTATACTCCCACTTGCAGCTTCCCTGAACAAAAAGATCAGTCTCTTTAAGCTGTGCAGTTGTGAAGATGAAATATATACTCGTTTGTTTGGTCTATTCATTTTTTGAATGGACAAAATAATGATGTAGTGTATTATGATTGCTTCTTTACCTGTATGCAACCTTTTTAATAAGTAAAATGTGTTCTGATTATTCCAGTATAAGTGGTGTTTTCTGATTGGTTGTTTGGAGGCTCTTTAAACTGTCATTAACCATAAAGTTTAGTGAAAAAGAGTAACTTTAAATGGGTAGATTGATATGTCCAGCAAATGTGTAGTGACTGATTGCAGTAACCATTATTATGTGTTGTTACAGGTGGTGTCTGATGTACCATGGGTGTGTATAGGTGGACTTCTGTCTGTCTGCCGAGACAACGATTTGGCCTCTTGTGAAGTTCTCCACTGTTAGTCTCGGCGATGAATGTGGCTAAGTCGGAAACTGATTAAACCAGCCTTGTTTTGGTAGTTAGCTGCAAAAGATCGTCTGGAAGCAGTCCAGTAATGTAACTCGGGATCCTACTTATCCCTTGCAAATTAAAGTCTATTTCCGGTTCTCGTAAACGTTTTGTTCTTTCAGACAGATGTTTGCGACATGTAGCGAGATCGCTGATGGTGACCGTAAACTCTCAGTGAACAGGCCATTACTAATTTCTCTTTCCTATCTTCCTAAATGAAATGCGAGTTACGATTTCTTTCCCCTTGGCAACGAAGTCAAAAACGATGATGGAAAAGAAGGGTAATAATAAGTAGTAGAAGAGTGAGTAATATCAGACTGCTGTGCCTTGTGGCTGACTGCTGTAGAAACTGCTGTGGCGATACAAGGAGACAGGAGGTGGTGCACGTACCTGGTGCCACTTTCCGATCATGTGTGTTTGGTAACCCAACCTCTTCATTGCCTGCGGTATGATATCGTGGGTCAGGGGGATGGCAGCAGGGGAGTAGGCGTTAATACCATTGTCCTGGAAAAACAGTTGTAACAATTTCATTAACTAATTTATTCACATTACCTTAATACTGTTGTCATGAGAACAGATTTGTACATATCTCGTCAATACTATTGGTATTATAAGATTACATTGTTAGCGATTAACATAAACTGCTGGATTTGGGGAGAATTTAAGACTTTCAAGTGGGATTACTGACGCTCAGAGGGCACACTTTGAGTGAGAAAAACAGTGACAACCACTCACCTGAAGTCCCCACCGGAAGGGATGAACGGCGGACAGCAGTGCGGCTCGTGAGGGCGAGCAGTTGGGGCCGCTGTAGGAGGCGTTGAGCCGAACGCTGCCCGCGTGCAGAGCGTCGATGTTGGGTGTGCGGAAAGTCGGATCTCTGTAACCAACGTCCCTCCACCCCAAGTCGTCAACATACAAAAACAAGATGTTCGGCCTGTCGCTTTTTCCGACCGCATCAGCAGCTGACACTCGCAGCTGATAGCAGCCCAGCACGGACAGCAGCAACATCCAGGTCATCATTGCACAGGTCAACAACAAGGCCGTGAGCAGAACACGTCCACGGTGATTTATTTGACCCGATGAAAATCTACCTCTTTTACTGAAGAGAAAAATAAATTTTTAACTCGTGTGTGTTTCTTGCTACTCGCTTTCACTTTATTGTTAATCATGTCTTTGCTGTAGTCAGAATAATTTGCTTTGCTTCAGGATACATTTACAAACCTTTGAAATCTTTGTTTAGAAAGATTTCTTAGGCTCATCTGAAGAAAAAAATGATTTTGGGAGGCATGTCAACTGTTCTGACAATAAGCTTGAGTTGAATCCTCATAAGTATAATGAAAACTAGAGAGTGGGCAATACATTGCAATAAAAACAAACTAAACAAAGATTTGGTCTCTCACCAAACGGAAGATCAGTCGCCCAGACACCTCCAGCTAATGTTTCTTGATCAGAATGTGCAGCGACAGAGCAAACAGTGAGGAACAGAGTTCCTGTGTCTGCTGAAGGTCCAATACTTCAAGGCTAATGTCGTCTGCGACTTTATAGGCCGCTGGGAGAAAGGACTCAGTTAGGCGTGAAACATAACACCTACACTCCCTTCTTCCTGCTTTGGTGACAGAACAACCTGTTACACGCTCTGTTTCATAAAATAATATGTTAAGCAAATCTACCCTATCAATAATGGGATAGTGTGGGCTTTCATTTCGCTGGCACGTGTGGTGAGCTGGTAGTAACAATGTAATCTGATAAGGTAAGACAACAAGCAGAATCCCCCCTCGACTAAAAAAGCAAACTTTCTTTTGAGTTGCATCAGCCAAACATGTGACCAAAATATCAATAAATCCCATAGTAAGACTTTTTTTGAGAGCAAGAATCGACGAGTTCTACTTGTTTCGTTGACATCTTATCCCAGAACAGCTCCTGCATCTGTGACGCCAAGTTTTTTTTAATCCTCATCGTCGTCATCGTTGTTGTTGTTGTTTTCGTCGTCGTCGTCGTCGTCCTCCTCCTCCTCCTCCTCCTCATCATCATCATCATCATCATCAATCATCATCATCATCATCAATCGTCGTGGGTGGTGTTTGATCACAATGAAAGTAAAATCTAACTAGCATACGAAAGCAGGCCCAGGAGATTGATGCATTTTTTCGACAGTTAGCGGATTTCACATTATTTACTGAGCTCTAAACGGGCAGGAGGTGTTTACTGAACTGTAGCGCTACGGCTTTGTTCACATAGCCACAGCTGCAGATGTAAACACATTTCTCATGGCTTTTTTGCAAGTGGTGTGTGCACCCAGGACTTTGCACATGAAATTACAATACAAACAATATTTCGTAATACTATAATCATTGCACGTATTAGTTCTTACGGAAGACATTTCTCATGTGGGACAGACATGACATGCGATAGTTTCTACACAATGTAGTCATTACATGTTATCACAAATGATTGATCTGACACTAGACAGTAAATATATGGCTGTTGACATGACGAACGTTTTCATCAAGATATCGAGCAATTAAAAAAATGATGCCAAAGAAATGTGTCCACCACCATGCTAGCTGAACACTCCCAGAGACACATGAAGAAATTTAAGACGTAGTCTATGACTTGATTTTTTACAGCTGTTAACCTGAGGTCAGCTACTATTAGCATGGATTTCATGATGTACACAAATAACTGCACATAACAAACTGGCGCCAATTTGCTCATATTCGTGTTGAGCACATAAAAATACAGGATTTTTGTAAACATTTGTTGACCAGTGTAATCTACAGATTAAAAAAAAACTTCGGGTCCACACGCTCCATCACAGCAGGAAGACAGATGTCTCTAGATAATGATATGTGTACCCAACGTCTGCTGTTACTGCCAGTTCGTGAGCATTTTTTGAGTGATGCTATTAACTGCCCTTCCCGTCAAAACTGATTTGTTGACACGTCTGCTCTCTCACATCAGTGGAGGAGATTTTGTAAATCATCAAACAGTAACAGGCAGGCCTGACGAGGGTGGGGCAGGGAGAGATGGTGAACCCGGGGCCGCAAGTGTGGAAGGGCCCCGCCCTAGGTCAGTATTTTTTTTTTTTCGCTCTCTTATTCTCTTAAACGAAAGTGTACATTAATGGCATCACAAGGATGCTTTACTAAGTCTACTACCAAAGTTACTGCAAACTCCAACAATTGTACCCAAACCTGTGACAACTGTGATATCACACATCCATTGGGGTGAAAAATATAAATCTCGTATTGTCTTTAATATTAGTTACTTTAGTCTGTCGAGGTTTTCACGTCCTCTGGTGACATTTTCCTATAGAAGCTGACATGTTTGATCTTTTAAACCATCTTCTCTCATTGACTGACCAAAGTGGTCATGTACACAGCTCTAAAATGTTCATCTCAGTCAGTGGTGTAGATTCTAGTTGTGTCTAGATGTTTGCTGTCTATATTACATTACTAATCGCAGTGTAGACATTGCCAGTCGTATTATAACGTGTAAGCATCCTGATATATTCAGGAAAAACAAGAAACGATTGCAATCAATGATTAATGCAAGGGGCTAGAAAGGTTCTCTGTCCCGGTGCCCGTGCTGGCTTTTGTCAGCCCTGGTAACACGTGTGACACAGGCAATTGAGCACTGTCCCTACTCCCGCAAAGTAATACGATCTTTTCTAATAGGAAATGTGGTGCTCTTGCTGAGATTGACGGGACCCACTAGCTGTTTCCTGTGGCAAATAGTCTGACAAATGACTTTGCATTTACTAAAAAAAGTCGGTTAGTGCATGTCTTCTATTGCTTGACTGAATTTACTGGGCAGTAAAAGGGCCACACGTTTAGCAAAGTTGTCTAGAAACAATCAAACTGGTTGGACACGGTACCTTGATTGGAAATGTAATTTTATTCAGTGTCCATCTGTCGCTTGTTTAAATTACCTTGCTCTTTGTTCCAAGAGGTCCAAATATTTCACGACTACCGTAGACACAATTACTGAAGTACAAATATCGGGAAAAGTAGACAAAGGATAATTCATTTTAGAAAGGTGACTTCATCTGTCCATTACCTCTTGACGGATGGTATAAAAGTTCAAAAGTATGCCTTAACAGCTATCGATAGTAAGTTAACTTTTAATGTATTTCATGTTTTAATGTCAAAGTTTATGCAAAGATATAAGATGGATCCCATGTTTACCTCCCTTGCTTTTTTTATTGCTAATTCATTAATAAAAGATTAGAAGATTGAGTAAACATCCTTGCTTGACTCCTGAGGACATTCAAACAAATCTGTATTTACAAACTTATGTCTAATGCATGCAGAAACTGTTTGCAAGGCCAAATACATTCTTTGATTCTTTCTCAAAACACTCTAGAGCAAATTTATATTAATAGAATCAAAGGCTCACTTAAAATCCACAAAAACCATACATCTTATTTCTTAATAGGTGGTTCTGCACTATAGATAGCAAAGTTAACATATGGTCAACTGTGCTGTAACCTTAACTAAAGCCTGCCAACTGATCCTCTATGATTTTTTCTATTGTTTTCGACCATTTTGACAGTTTCCTACTCAAAATATCTGTGTAAATTTACTATCAGCACCAGTCAGTGCCACTCCTCTAACGTTTTCTGGTTCACTTATATTCCTTTTTTTATCTATTGGTACTATGATAGATTTTAACCATTTGCACAAGAAAGTAAATTTCTCAAATAAAATGTTAAACGGTTTTATCAGAAAGTCAAGAAAGGTACATTTAAGGTTTTAAGCATTTACTAATAATTTTGTAGGCACCTGTACTTTTCCCTTTTTTCATGTTTAATGCCATATTTTAATTCTTCGAGGGTTATTGTCTCCTGACAACAACCTACTTGACACTCCACCCTACATGGAGCAGCAGTATGATATCTTGTTAGCCCTATTGTTGCTATTCCTTTCATGTAAGACTTAAAGCATTATCTATATTCCTCCGCCCCTCTCGCTACTGGGGCCACCATAGGGATGACCCTATGTCATTCTACGTAGACATGGTGGTAGAGTGATGTGAAGAGCCAGAACCCCGCCATAAAGTTCACCATGAAGTCGAGCAGAATAGCATTGCATGCTCGGTACCAGGATCACCAGAGCTGGCCTTTAATGCCCACCGATAGGTTCCTCCAGTTTGATAGTCACGAACTTCTCAACATAAACTGGGGGTAATTCACACTCTTTATCATCAAGCAAAGATCATCTACTACTAGAATGAAGCTGTAGAGGAAGAACTTCAAAACCTGATCAGCATTTTAGACTTTATTTTTCAGCAAGTTAACCAGTCATACATTGAATCCAGCAACACACATGGAAGTTGCAGAAATCTTGAGTTTTACTTGTGTAGCAGCGTTCGTGCTTTACAACATCTAATAATGTTCGAGCAATACATCAACGAGCGAGCATCCTTGCTCTATCATGTACACCTATCATGTTCATCTTGAATATTATTATTGATAGTCTGGAAACATTCACGTAATGTGATATGTATTCAACATGTACTGCTGACAAACACCATTAAAACAGATCTTGTATGTGAACGTGCCTCCACACAAGTCTCCCACCCCTAGCTCTCAACACCAGCCCGGGCTCCATACGTTCCCGAAGAGAGACGGGTCTCCCTCCTTTATTTTGGTGCTGTTGGTAGGAACCGCTATCTTCTTGTATTTGCGCAGCCTCTGCACCATGTCGTCGTACACCAGCTTCTGTTCTGGTGTCATGGATGTCGGGTAGATAGGGTGTTCTTCGAATGGGTCCTCGTCGATGTTGTACAGCTCGTGGTCGCCGACAAACGCTCGTTCGGGTTTCGGGGCGACGCCTTCTGGGGGGTTGTACCAGCCTCTGAACACGGATAATAATGTTATAAAGTAACAGAGACACGCCCAAAATTCATTTACTCATTACCTAGTGAACATGAAAAATTATCTGATACGGTTCCGTTATACTTCTTGTACAGTTTATCTATGCTTGAAAATATTTATTGCTAGCGGTGAGTGTGAGACAGGAACTGTCCAGTCTCAACCACTTACGGACTGCGAGTCTGTCTCTCCAGAAGTTTCCACTGCTTATAGCGAACATAAGCATGGCCCAACCCTTCGTTCACGAAGCCCATCTCTTTCCTTCGGGAGCGTCCATTCTGGGAAAAAAGATCACACATTTAACTCTAACGTATGGACAAATAAAGTTTTTATGTTGTTGAGTACTTCAAGACAACATAAAAGGGGAAGAGTAGTTTCTGACCTGAAGGATTCTTTGCCATTGATTGAAGCCATCATAGGGCTGCAGCTGTGGGTCACTTGTGTTCTTGGTGGCAAAGCCCATGAGAGTGGCGTACCAGTCAGTTGTGTAGAAGAGGCCGCTCCACGAGTAGTTGGTGTTTAGGAAGAATCTTGTTGCTCTCACTGAACGAAACGACATCAACAGCAGAACCATCGATGGACAGACAATTGTAAACTGACATTAGTTATGCGATAGACCAGATAGAGAGCTTGCTCCGTCATTATTTCCACGGATCAGACTGTAAGATAGGAACGACGGCCGGAGTTGTATCTAATACACGTGGTACAGTAGCAGTCGAGCAGATCTATCACATAGATAATACTTAGAGATTATGTCTTATATACAGAACACACAAACCACAAAAACATTGCTACAAATAATAATCCTGTGTGCCGCTATCACAGACTGTTACAGGGAGCAAAGTAACACAGAATGGTAGTTCTCTACTCATCGATAATGTCATTGATAATAAGTGTGTTTTATCACGGATTTTGTGTCGTCCACGCCATGTGTTTTTTGAGACCGCTTTTTAAGTGCCTGGATTGTGCTATAAAGTCTGCTAATGTACATGGATACAGAAGTATGAATATACTATGTACCATGTATTTTAAAAAGAAATGTAATGCAAATGTTTCTCACCTGTAAAGGAAGGTAGGGACCTTGATGCCCCCCTCCCACAAAGTAGTCTTTTCCCCTTTGTACGGCCAGTTGCTGGAACCTCCGGAAGATACGAGCCGCCGTTGTCACTGGTGAAGACGATAAGCAAGTTGTCCATCAGATTTTTCTGTCGCAACAAGTGAGTGATGTTACCATGCCTTCATCCACCACGGCCATCATGGCGCACTTCTCCCTCCGCTTGACGTCACCGATCTGTAACAGACACGTTGTACATGTATATGTAATGCTGTCCTGCAGACCTACAGACGTGTATGTGTAACGCTGTCCTGCAACATTGTCAAAGCAGACCTACGGATAGGTGTATGTGTATCATTCTCCTACAGACAAGTGTAGAAAAATCTGGTACTGCAGACACACGTGAGAAAGGCTAAGTGCTCTACCAAAGTGTTAGAGACGGGGGGAAGAACACAAAACATGTGTACAATCCCTTCACTACAAAAACAAAAACAAAAACAAAACAAAAACACTAAATATTACAGTTTGCAGATGATCGTTATAAAAGATAAGGAGATATCTTTAAATTATGCACTAAATATATGAAATGAATATAGTAGTATATCACTACATTTTCTATAAGAATGGTGTGATCTGATAGAGTAGCAAGAAAAACTTTCAAAGTGGAATCATTTGAGTTTAAAACTCTAAGGATACATTTTAGCACCAACTAAACTTAGCAGTCTTCATAAGAACTGAATTTTACAAAAACAAGTATATACTGGTGTAAAAACATAATGAAGTCTATAAAAAATATGATGTGTTGTTACTGCATCACTGTATATCTCTCTGCTCGTCATCAGAACCTTTACTTTACACGTGTGTGTTGGGCTCTTGATTTCTTCAATGTGTCTGTCTCTATGTGTGGCACTGGCTTTAATAGCACATGTAACATTGTACTGCAATGTAAAAGTTACAAAAGCGTACAGGCACACATGCGGCTGTTTTAAAACAATAAACTGTTGAGTGAAAGACGTGGCCGAAAGAAGAAGAAGTGTAAATACTCACGTGACTGCACAGGTCGAGGTACACTGGTGGCACTTGGTTGTCCTTGTGGATGGCTTGGTGAGCCAGCATGATGAAAAAAGGCTTGGTGTTCACTGGGTCAGCTTCTAAACTGCTCTGTGCAAAACAAGACACATTCTGGTGTTGTGTTGAGTACAAGAAGACATATTGGGATGATGTGTTTAGTACAAGACACACTGTCATGCTGTATAAAGTACAAGTGCTAGGTGCCGTACATGGTATGTCTGAGTTACATGTTAATATCTGTTATCTTTAGAATATCTCGGAAATTGTCTGACATTCACAACCCTTTGTAGATGACATTTACAACACAGAGTAGGTGGAAATATGAACTTGGCTAGTTATTGTAGAAGTCAGCTCCTACCCACGGTTTTAGAACAGCTTCAAATGGAAATTACGTGCACCTCATGATAACCAAAGAAGACAACCCTTACTCCCCTCAACCCCCATAAAGTAGGTTTTACTACTTAGGGTCAGAGACACAAAAATATTTCTTCTGACATCAGGTGGACTGGATACCAGATGACTAGTCACATTTTTCCAGGTAAGTAAAGGTGAAGCTGATGACATGCTGGCCTCACCGCGTAGTCCTTGATGATGTCCTCCGCACGCTCTGAGTACAGCGTTGTACTGTAGGTGCCCTTGACCTCCCAGTACACTCGCTCATTGAAGCGCATGTCGTAGCCGCCCTTGCTGACGTGGGCGAAGTAGTCGCCGCTCGCGAGATAGATTCCCACAAAACTGTCGTAGCCTCTGTAGGTTGGAGTCAACTCCCACTTGCAGCTTCCCTGAACAAAAGATCAGTCTCTTTAAGCTGTGCAGTTGTGAAGATGAAATATATACTCGTTTGTTTGGTCTATTCATTTTTTGAATGGACAAAGTAATGAGTAGAGTAATATCAGACTTCTGTGTCTTATGGGAAACTGCTGTGGCGATACAAGGAGACAGGAGGTGGTACACGTACCTGGTGCCACTTTCCGATCATGTGTGTTTGGTAACCCAACCTCTTGAATGCCTGCGGCAGGATTTCGTGGGTTAGGGGGATGGCAGCAGGGGAGTAGGCGTTAATACCATTGTCCTGGAAAAACATTTGTAACAATTTCATTAACTAATTTATTCACATTACCCTAATACTATTGTCCCGGGAGCAGATTTGTACATATCTCGTCAATACTATTGGTATTATAAGATTACATTTTTAGCGATTAACATAAACTGCTGGATTCAGGGAGAATTTAGACTTTCAAGTGGGATTACTGACTCTGAGTGAGGAAAACAGTGACAACCACTCACCTGAAGTCCCCACCGGAAGGGATGAACGGCGGACAGCAGTGCGGCTCGTGAGGGCGAGCAGTTGGGGCCGCTGTAGGAGGCGTTGAGCCGAACGCTGCCCGCGTGCAGAGCGTCGATGTTGGGTGTGCGGAAGGTAGGATCTCTGTAGCCAACGTCCCTCCACCCCAAGTCGTCAACGTACACAAACAAGATGTTCGGCCTGTCGCCTTCTCCGCCGCATCAGCAGCTGACAGTCGCAGCTGATAGCAGCCCAGCACGGACAGCAGCAACATCCAGGACGCCATCATTGCACAGGTCCTTTAAGCCGTCAACAACAAGGCCGTGAGCAAAACAGGGCAGTGGCCACGTCCACAGTGACTTATTTGACCCTATATTTGATATGTCACTCTTCCTGCCTCTTACTAATTTGCATGATCATAGGTCACGTGTTCAGAGGTATTTGCGGGAGAGCGGTTTTATGTGATTCTATCTAGAATGTTGCCAAATGCCAGATAATATTCACCCGATGTGTCCATGACACGCTACACAGACTGATAAATGGTGTTATGACATATTGTGTTATGTTAAACCAGTACAGTGTTCATGAAACTTCAACAGTGTCCGGTGCTTGTCAGCGGAAAGCACGCAGCGCTGTACATGGTGTCAGAGGTCGGATTAAGTTCTATAACAAAAAATCAAACAGAAGAATAGGTCCACTTAGAGCTCCAGAACAATCAACTTTTCTCAGCCAAGTTTGTGGTCCGAGCGGAAGCAAAGATTTCAGCGCTTCAGATGTGCATCTAGATAAAGATGATTAAGCAGTTCAGGTCAGTGCTTTGATCTACCCTATGGGCAGTGATGCCGAACTCATTTTCATGTTATTTGGGTCTCGATGCACAACAGCAGCAAGAGTATGACACTGTTCTGGGAATGTTTGAGGACGTTTTGTTCCAAAACGCAATATCGTCCACCAGGGTGTACGACTTCACACTAGAAATCAGAAACCAGAGGAAAGCGTTGAGAATACATTAAAGATCTGCACGATCTCGATACAAAGGCAGAAATAAGACGAAGCCATCCGAGATCGCCTTGACAGCTAATTGTCAGAAAAATTACTATGACAGGCTTGACTGAACACTACAAGGCGCATTTTAGCAAGCTAGACAACATGATCTGATGAAAGGACAACTTTCTGATCAACGTTGCACAAATGTGGACACAGTGTAGTCAACAAAAGGTGCCGATGATAGTGGTAGTGGCAGTGGTGTTGGTAGTGGCAGTGGTAGTGGTGTGTGTTAGTGGTAGTGCTCATCACTAGCATGGTCATTGTAGATGTGCAACTGGCAGCTCGCGCGGCTTCAGTGGTCGTCGTCGCGATAGTGTGGAAAAAACTGGCTTACTTTACATACACACGACGTATTACACACATCACAACGCTCGACAAGTCCCTCCCCACTCGCAGATGACGATGAGGATGAAGATGAAGAGATTTGTAGGTGAATCGAATCGAAGAGGCACAAGTTCAGAGGAATGTCACTGAGAGAGTCATAAGAAGATGGCGGAGAAGACTGTTGTGTTTTCCCTCTCACTTGACCATTTCTAGAGCAACTGCTTTTCGTATATATGACGTCTTTTTCTGCTCCAAGTGACGTGGAACAAATGACGCACACAAGACGTCAGACACCAGACGTCATTAGCACACGAAGCAATACGAGACCTACCACAACTCACTACACGCCACTTCATGATGATATCCTAAATAGGAGACATGAAGATCATCAGGAAATCATTAAGTGCAGACACAGGGCAGATACAGTCTGGTGGCAACAACAGTTCATCACAAAGAATGTCTCGTAGCGGCACAATTATCCCCCTGCCCGCTCGTTATAAAGACTGATTACAAAACTTTATTTAGTAAACTAAAGATTCTCTCTAATAATTGAACAGTCTCAAAGGAAAGGAGATGTAGTTATTAGAGTTATCCCTTGGGGGGACATCCGGGGTCTTTCTTAAATCAGTACATTTTTGTGATTTGGGTTGGCGAGTCAGCCATATTGTGGAATGTTAAACGGATACAGTTTTCATCAAAGTTCAAAAGTGTCCGGTGTTTGTCGGCTGCAAGCACGCAGCACGATACAATGTCGCTGTTGTAGTCAGAATAATTTGTTTTGCTTCAGGATACATTTACACACCTCTGAAATCTTTGTTTAGAAAGATTTCTTAGGCACATATAAAGAAAAAATGATTTGGGGAGGCATGTCAACTGTTTTGACAATAAGCTTGAGTTGAATCCTCATAAGTATAATGAAAACTAGAAAGATAATGAGAGTGGGCAATACATTGCAATAAAAACAAACTAAACAAAGATTTGGTCTCTCACCAAACAGAAGATCAGTCACCTCAGACACCTCCAGCTAATGTTTCTTGATCAGAATGTGCAGCGACAGAGCAAACAGTGAGGAACAGAGTTCCTGTGTCTGCTGCTGAAGGTCCAATACTTCAAGGCTAATGTCGTCTGCGACTTTATAGGCCGCTGGGAGAAAGGACTCAGGCGTGAAACCATAACTTAACACCTACACACCCTTCTTCCTGCTTTGGTGACAGAACAACCTGTGACACACTCTGTGTTTCATAAAATAATATTTTAAACGAATTCGGCAGATCCATTATGGAATCATCATCATCAATCATCGGCGGTTATGTGTGATAACAGTGAAAGTGAAATCTGTCCAACATACAATAGCAGGCCCAGGAAATTGAGGGTGAGAGGACTTCACGTATTTACTCAGTTGTAACATGCAGGAGGTGTTTATGTAGTGAAGAAGCGTGACAAGTAAGGGAGCTCTTCACGTAGCCACAGCTGCAGGTGTTTACAGATTTCTCATGTCTGTGTGCAGGTGGTGTTGTGTACCCAGGACTTTATGTATGACAATCTCCACATGTAATGACAACACACACAATAGTCATACATATTATAGATATCACACGCGAGTTTTTACAACAAACAGTAAATACATGTCAGTTTTTGAAGGATGTTATTATGCCATTGAATACTTTTATGTTTTGCTCCTCTATCGACTTTCTAGGTGCTGCATTACATCTGTTACATTACGTGCCAGTCTCACATTAATTGTCACTCCCAGTCGGTCAGTCTTTGATCTGCTTACGGTCGAGTCGACCTCCATACCGAGGATACACACTTCGTTTCTGGCAAATATTGAAGAAAGTTGCAATATGTTGGAGGCTTTTGGAGATTTATCTGCGCAGTGGTTAGTTTAAAGGCGGAGGAGGAGAGGGTTCGGCTCCTACACTGGGAAAGGTGGACCACTTACGCTCACTTGGCCAGTAGGCTATGGAACTGTTAATCTGGATGGTGGAGTAATCTTCGGATTTTAAAAAAAGTCTCTATAAAGTGTAGGCTTTATCACTGCCAGAGTTACTGCTACCGCCAATAATTGTACTCAAACCTGTGACGAATGTGACATCACACATGTATTAGCGTGAAGGATATTAAAATTTGTGAAATCTTAAAGCTTCGTTTCTTTAGTCTGTCGAGGTTTTCACTTCCTCTGCTTTCGAGAATATTCGTATAGAATATTTTTAACTTGATTGGCAATGTCATATTATTCAGTTTCCCTCTGTCGCTTGTTTAACTTACCTTGCTCTTTGCTCCAAGAGGTCCAAATATTTAACGACTACCGTAGACACAATTACTGAAGTACAAATATCGGGAAAAGTTTAGAAAGGATAATTCATTTTAGAAAGGTGACTTCATCTGTCCATTACCTCTTGACGGATGGTATAAAAATTCGAAAGTATACCTTAACAGTTATCGTCAATATGTTTACTTTTAATGATTACATCAGACCACTCAGCAAAAAGTATTAGACTAGAGCCTGAAGTCAAAAACACACCGATAGTTTGAATAGGATTGTTTTAGGTACTTCCTAAAGAGTTTCCATGTAACTGATAACCTTTGGCTTCCATGCTGGTGTGGTTGTCTTAGTATCAGGAAGAAGGTAGGAGGAAGACAAAACAGGATGTGTTGTATGTGTGTTGAGTGATGTAGAGGACTAGCCACTTCAGTCTGATCGGAAACTTAGCCAACAAGGACCTCATCCAGCAGGACAAACAATAGCTGTAAGCATGTGTCCTATCTGTCAACAAACTTTAGCTCTGTATGTCTGTACATAATCGGTCCTACTGTCACATTTTAGCTCCTTGCTGCATATAGAGCTCAGTAGTTCACTCATTTAGGAACATAAAGGTCTGTGTTTAGAAATGACAGCCATAATGCTGACCTCACCCGACTGAGCAGGCACCTGTCACACTGTATACAACCCGTGAGTAAAGTCTTGACGGAGGCTGCGAGTGTGAGTGTTAGTATTGGACTGTGCAAAGTGGGAAAATAAGAGCAAGAAAATGTTAGAAAGGAGAAATAGTGGAGAACAAAGTAAACTTAGACTGCGCTGTCAGCCACTTGTTAACAGAGTTTTATGTGACAGTTTTGTGTATGCCAAGAATTCTCCTTTGTCTCTGGCACGTTCTTTCTCGAATGAATAAATGAATCTATCAAGCATTCAATCATGCACTTTATTCCAAATGTGTATGTTTCCCATTGTTACGATGGTTTGAACAAACATTATGATGCAGTTGACTGACATCGGAGGGTCAGTGAAGAAACTGTAAGAAAACATGCGACCACAGTTCTGAGCATCTACAGACCGTTGACAGGTTGAACACATCCTATATATACATAATCATTGGAGACTTGAGAACTCAACATGTATTGAGAACCGAAGAAAAATACAATAGATCACAGATAATAATTAGCGAACCAAATAGAACGCAAAAGGTTTGTTTAAAACCCGCCTCTTGAGTAAGTGTTCATAAAAGACAGCAATAAAAATAATAAGTTATCTTAACACATTTTGTAATCTCGTTTGTGAACATCACGACCATTAAGAGTTCAACCAGAAGAGCATGATGTAGGAGAAAAATGTAGTATCGTATGTCGTGTTAATGTCCTTTGATGTCAGTTCTTGAAGAATGGGTTTTCTTGTCCTTTCAGTGAATTGTAACTTTCTCCTATGGTGTTAAACTGGTCATTGAGAAATCTCTCCTTACTCGTCTGCGTCGTCATCTCCCTGTGTTTCAACATACTCGTAGTTGTGTTGCCTGTGTCTACATTCGAGTCGACAATATTCACAGCACAATCGTTCTTTTCCCTCCACCTTTCTCTGCTATACGTGTTCGTCTCTCCTGCAGACTGCGCCTTATCTATCGCATCATAGGTGATGACAGACTCCTCCAGACCTCTCGTCAGCAGCAAGGCCAGCTTACGACGAGAGAGGAGGTCCGGGTTCTTGACGAGGGTGTAAGCGAGGTGCCAGCGGCGGGCTGCTCTAGAGTTGGAGCCCACTGCAACACAAGGGATGCTGTTAGGTGAGGGCGACATACTGTAACAGCTGCTGATATCATGTATACAAGTGTATTTACTGCTCATTAATACTGTCCTACATGACTTTAGACTGGCTCACGTTCGTGGGAAAGGAAGGCCGCTTGCTAACAACTGAAGATTTCAATAGTCTGGCAATGGCAATATACAACCACCTGATATTTTATGTCACAGAGTTCATTTCTTTCTCTTTGTACTGAATTCATTCAGATAAGTCATCTAAGCCCTCCATTCATGCCCTCTGTGTTTGTGTGAAGGGGTGTAGGGGTGTAGAAGTGCGGTGATATGGTGTGGGGTGCGTGCAGTGGCGGTGACAGTCTTACATGTACGTGGTTCCGGTAGGAACTGAATGCCGTACGCCGCCTTCTGATCCTCTCTGCAGCTGAGGCGCGTCAGCACGGCACAGAACACGCGCATGCAGGGGTTGTTGTGGGCGTTGTCCACCAGCAGCGTCCCCACGTACGCCATGTAGCCTGCAACACACCGGTCAGTGCAACGTCAGGCAGCCAGGGGGACAGCCGATACACAACAGTAAACTACACGCACTTACACACACACACACACACGTGCGCACGCACGGGGTCACAAATGCAACTCACCTGGATCCAAGCCCTCGAAGCCCTTCATAAGAAGACACCTGTCCAGTCGGCCTAGAAAGACAAGCCCGAGGATAAAGCCCTTGATCGTCCTGGACAGAGCCGACGCCAGACCAACCAGAAGGTTGGAGAAGAGAAGAACATAGCTGAACACTTCGTACAGCCGCCTGCACAAACAGTCCAGAGAGGTCAACCTGCACTAAGTGCTAGTACCGGGTGGTCGTCGCTGTCTCTAAGAAAATCAGAGCAGAAAAAAACAATTTACAAAAATGTGACAGGTGTAGCTGCATACACAGAGATCACACACCTGTGATAAAACCGTTTTCTCTGTACGGCACAAAGCTTCTAGAGCCAGTCTCCAGACAGATGGGGAATGAGGGAGCTAGGGAATGAGGAGCTAGGGAATGAGGGAGCTGATAAGTGAATGGGAAGCAAAACTAAAACCTGTTGTTGACGTTGAGAGGTGGCCCTTGTCCTCAGGGTGAAGTTTAGGCTGCATGAGGAACATTCTGACGAACAGAACTTGCAGGTAGAACAGACCGATGGTAATTGCTGGCACGCTGTCAAATACACATTGACACATATACCAACAGATACACACAGAATGTCTCAGGTGTATGAATACCACACTAGTACATACAGCTCATTGTCATGAATGTCAAAAACTATTTTCTGAGATACAGTCAGGTTTACTGAAATGTCTGTGTATTTGGCTGTATGTCTCTCTTACACGAGAGGTGTACACGTGCCAGATAATATTAGAAGTATCTGTACATTTTCTTGTAGGTGTTCTGAATGATCCTTTTTTCTCATTTCTTATCTGTGTATGTGTGGGTGCGCGCGCCCCTGTACCTGTCTGAGTATGATAGAGTGTGTGACTCAACAAGAAAGAGAGATACCTACAGACAGTGTGGTCCAACATTAATAACTGCACTAACAATAATGATGAGATGTATACAGAGCATTTTCACACTCGGAGGTGAACTCAATTGGCTTTACAAGGTAAAAGGTACAGGGGGCTGTAAGTATTGCTGCTGTATGACAGAGAAGGGCAAAGATACAAACACACATGCACAGTGAACATTACCAGGAACATGAGGGAAGGCAGAGAGGAGAAGGGGAGAAGGTAACAGGGTGGACCCATTACACCAGCTATTTTCTATAGAATGCTCCTTCACCATGATGTTATCGGGGACTTCCAGAGAACTGTTGTCCCGTGAACCTTCTCACCTGAGTGTCTGTGCGAGGCTTTGAAGAACTGAAGTGAGCAGATTTAGTTTAGCCAAGAAGAAAATACCAAATGCCAAGATTGCACCAATAACAGCAACAGCTCCAAACATCACCACCAGCCCTAGGGACACAATACAAACTCGTGGGAATAGTCAGACATCAGAAGTGGTTTTTATAAAATAAAATGTCTGCATAGACAGTCACTTTTCCTTCTCAGAAGACACTGCCCTGCCCTGCCCTGCCCTCTCCTCTAATGGTTATTGTAGGACTTTCCACATTTGCTAGGGTCAGTGCCCTAACCTCCCCATTGCCGAAGGTCAACTGTATTTTCAATCCTGACAATGAGGTAATCATGATGTAAATCATTGAGACTGAGCTGTCAATGGTCTTCTTACCCCATACAATGTAGGCGATCTGGTAACCAGGGAGACGAAGACTCTGCGCCTGAAACAGTGAGTGTTTCATTGACTGGAATATACCTGTACATCGATATGGCTGGTACAGAGGCTTCAATAGATGGAATACCTACTTGCACAAAAAAGTCGTGAAGATAATTAACACAATTGAAAGCAACGAACCAGTCCAACCAAAGGAAGACATGAAATGCTCTTGATTGTAAAATAATATTCTTAGCGCGTACAAACTGCACGTACATACATTGGTTATGCAAATGTTCCTTTTTATTATTACCGTTCTGCAAAGAGTGCGACTTTCTTGGCCGTTATTCTGCATGATATGTGGATAAATTATTAGTAGTGTTAATAGTACATACGTGCGCTCAGCTGAGTCATACAGATGGAGGTGCGACCAGTCTGCTATCAACTTACCATCAACTTATGGGCTGTGCTGGAACCCTCCATGAGACTTGACTTCATGCCTTTGTATATATAAATAACATTGTGCCTGCACAGAAACAACAAGCTTACATGACAGAGCCTTGTATCTTCTGTACTCATGTCTCTTAGTTAAAATTGTGATCTTGTCTGAGTAACCAAGACATCAGCATGAACAGTTATTCGTGTTGATGTTTCTGTACACGCTTAAATTTGCAGTCTTGCTGTGCCTGTAGTCACTACATTTGGTAGATTTTTAACATTCAATTTGACATCTTGTAGATGCAACAAAAGTATATTGATTACCTGTAATTTATGACGAACAATATAACATAGATGACTGAAGATATAACTCCTATTAATGACGCGGTGATCCACACACCTACACAGAAATCATCAACAGACATGTGATCCACACACCTACACAGAAATCATCAACAGACATGTAATCCACACACCTACACAGAAATCATCAACAGACATGTAATCCACACACCTACACAGAAATTATCAACAAACATTTAATCCACACACCTACACAGAAATCATCAACAGACATGTAATCCACACACCTACACAGAAATCAACAGACATGTGATCCACACACCTATACAGAAATTATCAGGAAACATGCTACCATGAGAAAATGTTTTGTTTTTACTAGCTGCTACACTACTTCTCCAAGCTACTTCACAGTATGCTTTTGATTATTCCTTCATGGACAGGAAACATTACTTTTCTCGTAAACTTTCAATCGTTGCAAACTTTTTCTCGAATTTCTGTCCTGTCAATGTATCAACATTATTAAGACATTCTACAAAGGAAATACTCCTAACATTTGCAAGACCTGAATATGTCAGTATTTTGTAGGTCTTGATAGGCTTGTGTGGGTGAGAGAGAGAGAGAAATAATAGTGACTTTGTAAGACACAAAAGTTTGTTTAAATTTATGTGATTTTCAGAATTCTAGTTTAAATATTTTGTTATAAAGTTCCTAAAAAACATGACTTTTGATGACTTTGTAACACACTGTTTCAAGATAAGTCATCCTAGTGACATGGAGATCAGTTAGTAGGGATTGAGTTATTGGTGAAACAGTGTCTTGCACAGTGAACTAACATCACTTTAATCGCTTCACTGACCTTCGAAGATTGCAATGATTGTGTTTCTTTCGCTGGTGTTCTCAGACAAGAAGAAGATGACTAGTCGGCGGGTCTCCACACCTATTGGGGTCAGGGTCAGCGCCGCCTGAGAGAGAAAAAACAAACAAACAAACAGTAGCATAGTCACGCACATCAGTTCTTGTGTATTCACCTGAGAATATTTGCTCTCTGTGGCAAAACACAAGCACATACACCTATGTTCACACTCTCTCTCTCTCTCTCACACATACACACATGCACGCATAGGCTACACAAACCATGTGCGCATATAGAGACAGAGAAACGCATGCACGCATTTGAAAAAAACCAAACCCATTGACTTACATAATAAATAACGATGAGTTGCACAAAGGCGATGGAAACTATACGGGTTGGTAATTTAAAGAACGGGTACAACTGCGAGCGGACTTTTCTCTTTAACTTTTCGAGCAGTGTGGTGGGGTGTCTGAAAGAAAGAGAAAATCCCTTACTTTGCTAGACTAGTACAACAATCATTTCAGATTATAAGAAGGGAGGGGGGAATTGGTGTTTTACGCCGTGTCAGCAGCTAAGGCTATATTACGGCAAGCAGTCAGCCCTGTAAACAGATGCCACGTGCAGAGAAAGAACATCGTGCCCGAGACGAGAAATGAACTCAGGGCAGCCAACCTTCACTGTATTGGTGACAGGCGCTAACAGCGCTAACCGTTGCGCCACCGGACCGCTCACAGATTATAAGAAGAATTCACTCTTAGTGTCAAAAGACCGCAACAACTATGGCATGCTATAAGTTTACTATCAAAGCCCAAAATTTCTTCTTTACTTTATTGAAAAGTACAGATGCTAGGAGGAGGCAGAGAGCAATTAAAGTCACTCTGGAAAAAAACTCACTGTACATCCTTTGACAGGGGAGCGAAGAGTGCTTTAACGTGCTTCACCTGATGGTCCACAACCAACGGCTCCTCACTCTGGACAGAAGAAGACAGAAAAACAAACAAACATCTAAACAGCTCTGCAGTGTGACATGATATACACAACCTTCACACTTTGCAGTAATCATGTGAGTATACCACAGGTGCTGTGATCACATATTACACAGAAAATATTTCACTCAACCTGTTGTTTTAACTGAAGACTCCTTTAGTTCTCAACACACTTTAGTTTCCAGACCGTTTGTTCTGTGAAATAAGAAATGGATGCATGTTGAAGTGTATGTTATTGTATGCTGACTTGCTGTGCGTGTCTCTTTATTTTGTTCTCATGGTGTCCCTACCTCAACCACAAGAGTTCTTGTCTTGTAGCACATGTAAGCTGCCCACACAGACCGCAGGGCGAGTCCGATGAAGCAGGGGATGATGGGAAGGTCTCGGAGCAGCATCAGTGCCCCCACCTGCGAGTACAGCGAGTCAGTGTACAACAACAAATCAGCTGAGGACAACATCAACAGGAAAACAAACAACACTTACAATATGCAGAGGTCTTTTGGATACCGTTTGAGTTTAAACAATGAAGTCCCCCCCCACACACACACACGTCCTCCCCAGGTACAGCCAGGTCAGAGACTGTTGACAATGTTTCACACAGGGCTACTCACTGTTTTGTCACTCATGGCTCGTATACTGGCCACCACGCCCTGCATGTAGACAACAAGCCTGCAATAAACCACTCTGATCACTAGGACTGAAATCGGTCTGTTTACAAGTAAACATTATGAGTACGTCAGTCTCTGTGCTAGTAAGGACTATGAACTCATGTCAACAAGTAAACAGTGTTTTGATACATGGATGTTTACATGGTTGGTCTATGTACATTTATATAATTGAACACAGATTTCCAAATATACACATGTATATACATATGCATTCATATTCATACATATACACACATACACATGACTACGTACACACAGACATCCTCACTCTCTCTAGAATATTTGTGTTTGTGTGTGCGTGTGTGCACAAAGTGCATGATGACAGAAGGCTTGCAGGACACAGTGACAGACAAGGCCGACCAGAAAGTGCTGTACAGTAGGCCGCATACGGCGCCAACCAGGCGATGTGATGTGGTGATGCAGGCGAAGTGCGGCGCGCACACCAGGCTAGCCACCAGCGCCTGCGCCTGCAGCAGGAGTGCTGCAACATACAGAGCGACACGTCAACATCTCACTGCACCTGCAGCAGGAGCGCTGCAACACACAGAGCGACACGTCAACATCTCACTGCACCTGCAGCAGGAGTGCGACAAGGCACGGGGAAGTCAGGAATCATTATACAATCTTGTCAACTGTCAGGTACAGTTGTGATTGGTCAGTCAGAAACTATTTGTAGTTGAAATCCTTGAATGATATCGAGGTCCGTGTGAGGATGTCTCTAGTCGACTTACTACTTTTCTAGCTCTTCCTGCAACAGAATACGGCAAATAAAGGTACCCAGGGTGAGGGTCACTGTAAATAGAGAAAAACTGGATTAATTCTCTAGACACAAGACCCGGCCATGTTCTAGCAAATAGACCGCACTCAATGTGCACAAGAGAATACATTAATATTTGGGTCACAGCAATATTTGAACTTGGTGCTAATGTCACGCTTTGCTAGAGATGCTGACAATGGAAGCACGTGTCTGTTGATGCTCATTGATTTCATTCCACTGTTGCTCGGCTCTTGGAGTCTCTGATCGAAACCGAACGAAGATAAGCCGCCTGAAGGTTTACAGTAGGGCATGTGTTCGAACGGCCAGTGGCTCTAAATGTGAGCTTTGGGCAAGACATTGCCATTTCATTTCTGGTCATAATCCTTGTAAATGCACAGATTTCAAGAAACACACTGAAACCACGGTCATTCATGCTAGTAAGCTCAGTGACATTCTCACATTTTTAATAATAAAGACTGTGCCCTTAAAGACTCAACTAAATGTTTACAAGGAGGTACATCAGTAAACAATGGCGATCCCAGCTTTCCTTGCAACATGGTGATGTAAAAACTACACCGACCCTTCCTGTTATCTCAGACCTCCTAGCAACACAGTGATGTAAAAACTACACAAATACTCACTTTTAGCCCAGATCTCTCGGCACAGGGTGCTGTTACTCTGCCCACAGAACATGTTGGTGCTGTCGCTGGACACCTCGCCCGAGGACGAGATGAAGGAGTTCATGAAGACGCTGATCAACACCCCGGTGATGGCGCCGAACGACAAGGCGTAGGCCCACCTGTCCTCGTAGCCATCCAGAAACCTCATCGGTCTGCAGCAGACAGGAAGATGTTTGGAAAGAAACTCTCTCAAAAAGATGCTGGCATCTACTTCTTAGCATGGAGACATAATGTTGTGACTATCTGGCTGCAGAAAGAAAGAAGGAAAGAAAGGAAGAAAGACAGACGAGCAGATATCAGCTGGTTGATGACTGGCTGCCTCAAGAATTACCGGCAGAGCGCTTCATGTTAGTAGTCAAACATAAACTATAGATGCTTTTGGTTCTAGCGCAGTATATAAATCGTCTACTAGCACTTGTCAGTCTCGTGTTCAGTATGTTCTACATTCCTTGTGCTTGTCCATGCTCTCCATGCTCTCCATGCACTCCATGCACTCCATGCCCTCGGCGAATAACGCCCAGCCCGTGCAACATATTTTCGAGAGTTTGACTTTTGAGTGAGAAAGATGCTCGAGCATTAGGAACAAAGCGTTTAAACCTCAGCAACAATACTGACACTACTAGTGATGGTTTGTGGTATCCGCATTTGTTTGGTTGTCGACGATTTTGCAGAAAAGCCAGCAGAGTTAGAATGATCACCTGAAACAAAGCAGAAAACATCATTATTAAACTGCACACAAACTGTGAACAGTATGAAAGCGTTCTTTTCTACATATTATGATCATAACACCAAAAAAAGAAAGATTACGATAATCGGCGAATTTTGTCCTATGCATAAACATTTCAAGTTGATATGCGGTTATCAAAGTGTGATTCCTGGAGGTGTAACTTGTGCTAGCATGATATCCTGTGCAACCCTGTGTGAAAATGTTTTTAAAATTCGATTACACCTACCTAATTTGCTTTGGATTACCTAATAAGTGACTGTTCATACAGGATTCAAATGTAAACATTTTTGTTTCCCACAGTTTGATCTCTTATTATTAGTTTAATTTTTTTTTCTATCTCTTACAGTTATTTTTTTATGACTTTTTTAAATTGGTGAATTTCCATGCGGACGAGGGGAATTTGACCTCTTTGAACCCCCCCGTAGAGAATGAGATAAGAGTTGGCTGACATCACTCGACACAAGGGTCTCCTTGTATCACCACACACGTCTATGAGACGCCATTGAAGACAATCGTTTGTGATTTTACAACCAGAATTTTTTAATGAGAAAGGATTCAGCACATCCGAATCTGTCATTTAAACCCAACCTGTCGTTTCACTTGACTTTTCCTTTAACTTCCGGAAGTTGTTGAAATTCTCTGACTTAAAATCACAGCTTATTTGAATCACATGCATCACATGCATTACTGGTTTAAATAATTTCCACCGCAACTATTTTCTGAGTTTTGTATTCAGATAACAAGAAACTTTTTACACACACTTTCCTCTGTGATAATTGTGGTTCATGATCATGGTCTGTGACTGAGTTTTACCTGTAAACAATCCTAACTTCAGGTTTATTTAGTGACTGGCTAATTAGCTGTTGTGCGACTTGAAAGCCTTCCAATTGTTATCCATGATGTGCTCAGTGGATGTGGTGTGGGTCGTGACACACGACCGTGTCTTCCTATGATAATGTCCCCCTCAGTACAGCCAGGCTTGGCACGGTGCCACTGTACACCTGGGTATCGTCCTGTCAACACACTGCCACCAACAAAACATTACAACATCCTCGACTCACCGACGGTGCGATGGCGTATGTGATGTAGTGGGTGATGTTAACGCTGTCGGCAAAGGACGATGACATGTTTGGTGCTCTCAACAAGAAGAAAAAGGCGATGTGAGCTGGACTACCGACCTGTACACCAGAGCTTGTGCAATGACCCACAAGGCCACTGTGTTATCACCCGAGATAAGAGCTGTGTACCCGAGTTAGGCGGCGGGCCATGTCCTGACTATTGTCCTTGTCTTCATTTTGTCATTTTTACACTGTTCAACTTGTGGTTTTCTTTTTCAGAGTCTTTATTGTTTTATTGTGTGTTCTCGATTCTCAGCAAAAACACTTTCAATGTGTGATATTGTGTAATAATATGCACGTGTTCCACGATGAATTTTGCGCATTTTCATTCATAAATTGTGATTTCCTTGTCAACTGTCGACTGTTAGTCACTATGTCTCTGATCCGGTCAACACATTGGCTGCCGGATGACCACCTGGTTGGCTGGAATGGACTTGTCCCTGAGGTCGTTTAAGTGGTGAAAGACCACGAACATCCAGTCGAAAATGACCCGTGCATAAACGACACATCACTCTCCACTGAGCGTCCACACGATAGACATGTCCCCCGCCACTGAACAACCAAGTAGCTGTGAAGAAATCTTTCTGCACCTATCACACCATGGCTTCACGAAACTTCATGATGTGTTAAAGTAAAACAAGATTTTTGTTGTAAATATTGTAATTGCTGTGGGCTGTAGTCAGTACACGAGTGCCAACCGTGTTCCGGACACTCCTTCAGGAAACACCACTGAGCTGGCAGGGACACACCCGGAAATGACGTACCGGCTGTATCAGCTCCTGCTTACACCGGCCCCGGCCTTATCAGTCACTGGAAAACCCAGACATGCACTACTACAGTCATTCCTTGCTTATTATCATCCACACTGTTACAGTCACTCCTTGTTTATTATCCACACTACTACAGTCACTCCTTACCTTATTACACACAGTGTTGTAGGAGTCTGAATACGAGCGGTATGAGAGCTTGTGTGGTCGGTAGCATGAAGATAATCAGGTAAACAGAGAAGCAGACACACAAGAACAGAAACAGTTTCGCAAGGAACAAATGGTGGCATGGAACGGAGAGCCTGAATGAAGTATTTTTATCAACTGTTGCTAGTCTTCCTAATGTCAGTTTGTCGCTCTTTGTACAACCCTTTAAACTACCTGTGTTTGTTTGTTTGTTTTCTATTAGTTTTATAAATTTTTGCTTTTTCTACGTGTTTTAATGGCTATCTGTAGTGTAAATCTTCCCTGTGTGTCTCTATCCGTTGCAGATAACTTTTGAATGTTACGTATGTAGCATTCGTTGTGAATATTTAATTGTTAATAACAGGATGGCAGTGGTGGACATTTGTCGGCTGTCACTAGGTGTGTCACATGTCAACTAACAATTAACTGATGAAACGTGTGTATCCGAATGTTGTTGACGGTTGTGTCTTGATGTTGGTTGTGGCTGTGTGACTGTGACATCACTTGACGAGGTCAGTGTTGCTCAGCATGCATGTCACGTGCAAGTGCACATGGAGCACCAGAGGTCAAAGTGTCCGATAAAACAATGATCGTACGATGCCACGCCTCACATTATCCTATAATGTCAGGTCTTCGTTATTTTGTTTTATAAAAGGGATGTCCTTGGCTGAGCTCTGTGGTATATTTGGTTTATCTTATCATCGTGTTGGACCTATGTGTGTGTTGTTGTTTGTATTTTGTTTTTGGCGGCTTGCCATTGTGTGTGTGGGTGTGGTGTCTCTTCCATGTCGGTGGCTTCAGTTCTTTGTCCACATGAAGACCACGATTGGCGCAGTTCTATGGCCTTCATGTCTGCTTGACCTTTGTTCGTCAGTGAACTTTTGTGATGGGCGCATTTGTCATCCGACTGACACGGTCTGTTGGATGTTCTGCTTGGAACTGTATTTTATATGGACGTGTATGCCTGTCTGTATGATATGTTGATGTTTGGACTGTAGACTGTGGTCGTGTTGTGTGTGGACATGAGATGTCCACTATCCAAATCACAATAACGATGACTTTTTCCGGGGCTCCAGTTGGAGTCTCGCTCACGGAGACAGCGATAAGGCGCTTATCTTTGGAGCTCTACCCTGAACTTTATCCAAATCCCCAAACCACGGACGTACATATATTATTCTGCATCTCCTTGACTAAACAGCAAGTCACTGGAGATGTGGCCTCTGTGGGCTTTGTACATAACATTCCTATGTTGCTGGGTGACAGCCCAGCAAAACCTTCTCCTCAACCCTGGGTTTGAGTCTCCTCTAGACGGTCACTGGGAGGCCGAAGGTTTCACGTTTTCTTTGACGAATGATGCGCATTCTGGTGAATATGCTTTCAAATCGTCGGGCAGGTAGGTGGCTCTAAGACATAGGAAACCAGCTATCAATCTTTTTCTGACTCTTCATCTCCGTATTTTTGTTTTTCCCCTTCACTTATTCACTCCCACGCACACACACATTGTACAGATATACGGAGGTTGATCAAAGATACATACAGAGAACAAGCTTTTTGCATCGTAATCCATGTTCTACAGTGTTGTACGACTCTGTGACGTGGCAGCTGCTTGTTGTTGTTGTTGTGACCAGGACAGCCGCCTGGCAAGGCCCCACCCAACAGGTGATGCTGCAGCGGGGACGAGCGTACACACTGACCGCCTGGGTCAAGCAGCTGAACGACAAGCCGGGCAAGGTGTTCCAGGTGTACCGCGCCGCCGTCGTCTTGCGTTACAGTGACGCAAGTAAGCATGTCACGTGACGCTTCATTTACTTGCTGTTGGTGTTGGCTTGTATTTTGAAGACAATGACTGAGCAAGCAAAATGATCAAGGTGGAGGTTTAGTATTCTGGGAGGTGCATCCGGCTGTTCGCGCATGGATGCATGAGGTCGCTCGTCTGTCATTGTCTCCTCCCCCATAAAAAAAGAAAAGTTCGGAAGCGCAAGGGTCAAACGCTCATTTGTCCCAAACAGAGGGAGGATTAAAAGGTCTCGGTAGATTTTAGTAAGTTTAGTAAGAACAGATAATCACCACGTAAGCAGAGGGACAAAGGTAGAGCTGTCTGTATGTCTGGTGGAACACCCATTCCTCTTGTTTATTCCTGTTCTTTTCTTCGTAGGTACGACTGACCGTCTCTTTGTTATCGACCACAGCATGGTGAGGGCTGCAGATGGTTGGTTCCAGATGACTGGATACTTCAGAACCCCTGACAGAGGTTTGGGTTATTACAAAGAGATAATGACAAAGAGTACAGCTGTGCCCCTCAGGCCTGTACACACCATAAAATATTTTAGATTTTTCTACTTTCCCTTGACAGAAAGAAAAAAGTTCCCTTTTATTTTTTTTTCTCTTCCATTTACCTTTCAGAAGTCTAACATATCACCCAAGCTCTCTGTTTAATATGTTTCAGCCTTGTCTTCAGCCCAAGTGCACTTCCAGGTGCAGGAGCCTGGTGTAGACTTTTTGATGGACGACACGTCGCTGCAGGAGCTCGTCGATGATGTCCGATGGAAGGAAGCAGCTGATCGCCGCATACAGGAGCTGCGCACCGGGAACATTCACATGCAGTATGCAGATCATTGCTAGCAAACTTCAAATAATAATTTAGATACTTCTGTGTGTATATATACACACTACACACACACACATATATATATATAGACATAATCCCTTGACCGGTACCATCAGCGGCTCTGCTGGTCCGTTAGTGTTAGTCGTTAGGGGATGGATGCAGCGGTTGACGAATGTCGCCTCTTAGGTCCAGCTGGAGCGGTGGTCAGCAGGTTCTCCATGCACTGACCAGTCTCTCCTTCACGCTAGCCAGCCTGTTTGCTGTGCACTTCAGCATTGATATTATCCTCCAGTAACCGAAAGGATGGCATTTAGACAGAATGCGGTGCCGCTTCACGTGGCCGAAGCATGCTTGGTCCCTTCACTCTTACGAAAAGGGTTCTTGGTGTCCAACGAACAATGGCGACCATGTTCCGTACAAAGTAATTGGGTTTGCGCTCCCTGTCGGAGATTTCGAGAAACATCCTCAGGTACTCAAATGCCTGTATTCTCCTCTCTGTGTCGGCAAGCAGAGTTTACCTCTCACCTCCGTGCAAGAAGAGGGGACTACGAGGGACTTGCACAGCCTGATGCTGTCCAGTCATATCGCTACTGTTGTCACCTTTTAAAATGTGACTTGAGCTGCCATCTTTGTTGGAGAGGGTGGCTCACAAGTAATTACAGCTGTTCACCTCCTCCGTTCGTGTACATCTCTGCTTCGTTCTTGCCATTAGTGTTAGCCACGATTATGCTCAGCATTTTAGCAGGAGATGGAGAGAACTTTTTAGTTTTATTTATTGTTACTGATGTTGTTAATGATGACAAGGATGAATTATTATCCACATCGTTGATGTAACATTTCTGGTATGTGTTTATGAGCGTGATTTGCTTCCTGCGTGTAAGCTGTATATGTTTGGCGCTCAATGCAGTTTTGTCAGTTATCCGAGTAAAACCAGAGAGCTTAGATGTAGAGAGGGTTCACTCGTGACCGCGGGAAAACTCGTCGGTTAGAGTTATCTTTCGTAATTGGATGCTACGAAACAACACGGCACAAGGCGATCGTCTGAGGCAAGGTGGGCAATTTTGCTGTGCAATAAACTGTCAGAACGCCAGATTTAAATCAACATCAAAAGAAAACGTTTCCACAATTTCCCAAAGGACGAAGAGAGGTAAGCTACAAATTTATTCTCAAATTACGATCCATATATAAGTGTACTGTAGTTGAGAGCAGTCTACTACAACACGTTTGCTCGATTTCTATGATTATTAAAACGACTTTACTGATTATACTGTGAAACTGTGTGATGAATTCTCACTTATCTGATTAGAAACCTTTTTAAATTTGTTATAGTATTTTCATTTAAGGCATTCGCCACTGGGGTGAGATGTTATAAAAAGATTTGTTATTAATATATTGAAAAAATCATTACAACAGGTGCAAAATATGGATGAACTTTACGAGAAGGAAAGATTTTGACCATCTTACACCATCTGATGTGTATGGAAAAGGATACTGTCTTTGCTCGGATCATTTCGAGGAAAGTCAGTACAACTGTCAAACCCCCAAAAAAGTCTTGTCTGGAATGCAGTACCCACAATTTTCGCCATTCCAAATCCACCATTCAAGGTTGATAACTTATGATTATTAGATAATGATATATTTCAATATATATTACTAAGCCATATTTTACCATCATGGGCCTTTGTTTCTGTCATATTTTATTTTTTAATTAACATTTATCATGAGAGATCACTCTAACTGGCACATAAGGCTAATGATGATCATAGCTTGCATCTGGGCATAAAGAGTTTCTCTGTGACACTTTGCAATGGTTGGACACTGTTGAAACACCCTCATCCAATGCACTACCTTGTCTGACAGGGTGGAAGATGACTGTGCAGGCTCTGCTTGAGCTTTTTGATTAGCTTCAGACAAATCATGATATTTTATTACTTCTTACAGAAAAACTGAATCACGACTGCTTAGAAGACTTTTTTTTCTTGCTTTCAGGGAAAGAGGGAGCATCTGCATAATCCCACTGCAGAACAGTTTAGATTATTCTTCCGTCAGATCATGATTGAGAACCTGTTTCATCACAGTCGTGGAACTAATTGCCAGAAGGACAATGACAGCTCTTTATTGACTCTGACATCTGTGACCACTGACAAACAACAGGACATAATGATATGTAATGTAGATATTGACGAGAATGACTATGACCATGACATCGATTGTTTAAATGACAAAGACATTATTGATAAAGTAAATATCACTTTCAATAATTTTGATGATAACTGTAGTGACCCTCTAGCCATTTTCTCCATACAACCACCACCAAAAAAACAAAAATTCTGAGTGAGACAGTCAAGATATTAGAGTGTACCTGTTGTAAAAATATTGACCAGTTACTACCTGGGAAAAAAGTTAATTCTCAGTTGATTCGACTTTTGTGGGAAGAGCTAAAAAGCATTGACCTCTGTTGTCCACATGGTGCATGTGATCTGAAAGGAAGTGTGATTAATCTATTTATCAATATTTTTCTTTGAAAGATAGCTCTGTGTCCTTTTTTGAAAAAGGAGCAAAAAAGAAATAAAAAAATGTTAAAGTTACATCATTTGTAGCTTTTAAGCTAAAGTAATTTAAAATTATTATAGAAAAGTGTGAAAGAAAATGTTATAAATCTTCATTTAAATTACATGTGAGAATGATCCCTTTTGAGTACCTGCTTGCTGTATATTTCATAGTAAGCATAGCTGTTATCTTTAAATTGTCAACCAATGTTCTTACAACAAGGGATATGAATGTATATAAATATATACATTATTATTAATAGTAGTATTATGATTTGATATTAATTATGATTATTATGATTTGTGTGAGAATTTATTGCCCATGCTTGTATGTAAACAGAAATCTATATGTCTCAGTATATGTGAGCAAGTATTCTGAATGTGGCTTGTTTATATTCATGTGTAATTCTGTTTTTAACTGCTTTTCTCATATTAATAAATTCTCATAAATTAGATTTTTATGGATTTTAAATAAATGCAAATTTGTGCTCATGTATGTGCTGTTTGAATTTATAAAAGTTATCCTGTTTAAATATAGTCAGCTGTCATACATGTATTAAAACTCTTCCAAACTACCCTCATCTAAGCAATTCTCATCAATAAAAGACACAAAAATCTGTTCTTAGATAAAGGTCATTTGATATCGCAAACACCTAGACATTTACTCCAAAGATAAACAGTGCTAGCGACGACTTTGTTTAGTAGTGGTTGATAGTAGCAACTGCGGCGTAGCATCTTTTTTCGAAGGGACGTAACTCCGTCACTACTTTTCTTAACAAGTAAGGATAAAGAAGGAGTGCACCCTCTCTACATCTAAGCTCTCTGGTAAAACAAAGTCTGTGGGTGGAAAGGTGAACCACGCAAGACGCAAACTCACGCTTGTGATGCCTTCATTGAGAGAGAGAAAGCCAAAACTGTTGAGTGCAAACGCTTTGTGTTGACCTCCAGGTGCAGCAGTGTAGGTGTGCACTGACCTGAAGACACATCCTTATCTCCTGTGTTCACTTTCCACAGGTTCACTCTGCCCAGAGGAGTGCTCGCTCAAGACGTCAACGTTGAGGTCAGGTCACATCGAGTGACAGAGAGAGAGAGAAGTGTAATGAACATTGACAGAAAGATGGACAGACAGATTTCCAGGATGGACAGAGACACACCAACACGTACATCCGAGATTGAGATGGACAGACATCCAGACACATAAAGACAGCCAGGGGACCAGTTGGCTAACCCTAAGACACGTGGAGAGGTAGACATATGGATAGACGTATATAGACAAAAACATGCGGATATGTAGACAGAGGGACACGTGTGTAGACAGATGTGCAGACTGACAAATTAATATCCGTATCCCGTAGCGACACAAACACGTAGCAAGAGATTACATAGTGTTTACGAGTGTGGGTCCTTCTACGTGTGCCTGCATGCGTGCTTGTGCATAACTGTGCGTTTGTGTGTGTTTGTGTGTGTTTGTGTACCATCAGGTTTCTCTGAAAAAACATGAGTTTGGTTTTGGTACCTTGATACAAGACAGCTGGTTGACAGACTCTGTCCACACCAAGTACCAGGAGCAAGTGTTCAAGTTGTTTAACACAGCCACTACTCAAGGTGTGAAATGGAAGTTTGACCGCGGAACTCAGGTGAGGCTGTTGACAAACATTTTTCTTGTGTTACTTGTAAATAGTGAATAAACAAAATAACATCAAATTAAATGTACACAAAACTGATCACATTAATTCGCCAAAATCCGAGTACACTCAAAAATCACAAAGCATCATCAGAAACAATCTGTTGTTGATCATTGATGGAGAAGTAGACACCCGACAATGTTTCAACATAAACTGCTGTCTGCCTGTTTCAGTTCCATCCGGACTTCAGTCGAGCTGTTCACTCTATCAATCTTCTGAGAGAAAAGGGGTAAATGTGAAAGAAAATAACAGTAATTTGTAATTTAATATTTCAAATTTGTATAGCAAATAACTATAATATTATCAGCAGCTTATTTGTTGGCACTCGGAGGCCGTAGTTTTGAAGCAACTTCAGGAACTCAAGGAAAAGCGAATTCTTTTCGTATGCTACGGACACCTTGCTTCTTTACCCCAGAGCATCTCTACCTAATCTTTATAACTACAGTTCTATAGCTAAAACCATGTGTAAATATACATATATATGTATCTTGTACAAATGAAATTAAGGAACTGACAAGCTTTATTGCTGAAAAGAATTCTGTACAGATGTACAAAACTGACATTTCAGGGACTAAAGCTAGTCTCATCTTGTTCTTTCAACATGACGGGTACATGATAAAGAAATTGTGGTGTAAATTGAAAAAAATAGACATAACTTACTTTCTGTGTTTATGTGATCTGCGGGGGAAAGAGGGTGGAAGGGTAAACTTGATTTCCAAGATAAGTAGTAAATATAGTTGTCAAATTGTTCTTTACTGTCTCTGTGTACGTGCAGCATATGTCTGCGTCGAGAGAACTTGTCTGTAGACCGGATGTCTGTTGTCAGCGATTTACTTTTGTTTTCAGATTTTCAACTGTTACTTCCACTTACATTAAATTAGAGAGGTGATTAAAGCTAATATAACGCAGCACGGTTTAATGTCTAAGAACTATTGTCTTACTTAAGAAGCAAAAATTATAACTTTCATCTGTGGGTAAACTAGAAAGTGTGATGCACCCGAATCCTTAAAAAACAATCAGCAGATTTTTTTGTATTTATAACCCAATATCGTTATCTGTACACCATCATGTCAGTCTGCCCCTCCAGTCCTGTTCAACGTAAACTACGGGTGACCGGTGGATGTCTACTCCTCCTCTCTCCTCACTTTATGACAGAGTGTGTCTCCCTCCAAGTTACCTCTACCTATAGATCATATATATCATACCTATAGACCCCTACCTGATTCCTGACATGCCTACACAAGCTGTAAAATGTACCAGTGAACAATAAACTAATAGCAGCCTAGTCTATTTTAATATAATTTATACATGCTGTTTTAAAATTGTCACAATTATTTCCATTTCCTTTTAGAAAAATCGTGAAGTTTATATTGGCCGTTTCTTTATGATGGTAGAATACGCGTTCGTGCCCACAACATGTTTTGGGGTTTTGAGAAAAATCTGCCCGACTACGTAAAAACAATGTCAGCATCGACACTAAACACCACAGTACATGAACGTCTTGTCTACATGACCAATCTCATCAAAGGCAAGTAAGTACAAGACTACATGTCATGGCAATAGGGAGAAAAGAGACTGGAGCAATCGGGGCACCATTTGATGTAACATGTCTGTATGTAATTCTGTCATGTTATGCATGAGGGATATTGTTTGTTGTAACATGTTTTATAGGTAAAGATTTGTTGCAGCACCTTTGCATGTAATGTGTCTTTGTGAGACATGAACTGTATCGTGGTTGTAGTCTTGTACAATGGAAACATAATTCATTGCAGTTTGTTTGCACGAGATTTGCTTGTCCTGTGTGCAGAGCTGAACACTGGGATGTCGTGAATGAGCTCCTCCATGGTCAGTGGTTTGAGGATCGCATGGGCGACCCGTTATACAGCGAGCATCTGTACAGAGAGGTTCACAACCTTGACCCTTACCCCCAGCTCTTCCTCAACGACTACTCCGTGGCAGCGCGAGCAGAAGCTACTGATGTAAGCATCACTGCTAAACCACTTTTCATCTGGCTTGTATAGTCAGACGACGCGACGACGACGATGATGATGAAAGATGGTGTAAGCGTAAACTGACGATGCTCCAGCAGCCTGTCTCGTGCTGAATGAAATTCTGATGATACTGGAAGCTGATGGCGCTAATTCATGTCGACTCATTGGCTTGATTTCAGGCTTACCTCCAGCTGGCTAGAAAGTTCTTGGCTCATGGTGTTCCAGTCCATGGTCTTGGCGTTCAGAGTCACTTCCACACCGCTGTTCCCGATCCAACACTCATAATGGTGAGCTGCATCAACCTTAACGACAAATAAAGCGTTAGTTCGCTTGTAACGAGTACTGATGAAAACAGTACCAGGCGCTGGGGAATGTTTGAAACATTGTAAAGAAATGAGCCATAAGCACCTGTTTGAAGCCGCCTTGCAAGGGTGCAAGGCAAGGGTGGAGAGTTCCAAGCAGATGGATCAGGGTGGGGTGAGGTTCGGTGGCCAACAGACAGCGCGGGGAATGTGTAGCAGGTGTATCAGCTACTGAAGGAAGTGTGCGGGATCCAGTCTGGATGATGAGGTAGCAAGGTAATTAGGGGCACGGTGATAGACATTTATTGCAAATACAGTCCAGTTTGTGTGCCTGATATATAACAGGCAGCCATTAAAATAAGCGAGGCAGGGGGCTGATGTGATCTCGTGCTGCGTGTGGCAACAGGCAGGCCAGAAAAAAGGAGTTGCAGTAATCCAGGCATACGAAAACAAAGGAGATAATTAACTTGGCGGCGACATCTGGACTTAACGGCTAATGGCGAAAACAACAAATGTTCAAGACTGGACGATAAGGGGATGACTGTCTCGGAGACTAAAGGGACAAGAAAGGCGCACGGTCTTGTGCTACATAGCGCCTCTTGGCTCAGCCTGTCCTACTTGATTACAGGCTATCCTGGACCACCTGGCTCAAGCTGGGTTACCCATATGGGCAACAGAGTTGGACGTCTGGCAGGAGGACCGGGCAAAGCGGGCAGACTACTACGACACGGTGCTGCGCCTCTTCTTCTCACACCCAGCGGTCAAAGGTGTCATCTTCTGGGGCTTCTGGGACCAGGATGTGGTCGACAGCCGCTCTGCGCTGGCTGAGGGCAGTAATGTTGAAGTGAGTGGCAGTAATCAGTACTTTGTTATGCACCATTCTGCGTGTAAATGATTGTAAGACTACTGTAAAGACAGTAGTGTGTCTGCCACACATAATTGTATGGCCTGCTTCAGTCACATCTTGCAAATAAACGTAAATGCTAATGTTAATCAAACTAAGCTCACATTTCAAGAATTGCTATTTAGTGCACTTTTTAACTCTTTTAATAGACTTTCAATATCATAAACTGCTGGCCAATGCATAATACAAAAAATGATTATGCACATGCTGTTACTGTTATTCTTGTACTTACATTACAGTACAGTTAAGGTATTCAGTATTTAATGCAATGCATTGAATCCTCCTTGAGAACATGTGTCTATATAATTATATTCCCTATGCTATGATTCTTACGCAAATTTAGCGATGTAACATCAGCTTTTCATACAAGGTAATGTGCTATTCCACTTGTATTTTTCATTTCAATTCAGTGTTTGTAAGTTCTGTCCCCAAAAAAAGAATGATTTTGTAGAAATCCAGCCAAGGCTTATAGTATCATCTTCAAGAGGAAACCAATTCTTGTGGTCTTGTGTCACAGCTAAATGAAGCAGGCCATCGTTTTGTTGACTTGACTCAGCGAGAGTGGAGCACCAACGTTAGTGTCAATCTCGCATCAAATACATTTTTTAACATCACGGGGTTCAAGGGCGAGTATGAGGCGAAAGTTATGTACCACAACTCGCTAATCAAGGTTATCCCCTTTACCTTATCCAATGAAAGGATCAGCATCAGCGTGGACATTGAAGGTAACATTTACTTGTTTTAAACTGTCATATCAAGTTTACTAGGATCATTTCCAATCACTTATCTCTCAGTACTCTCCCCATGCTGTTTGAGCAATGACTTACATGGTGATCCACTGCAGTTATGACAAAATTTGCAGGTGAATAATATGGCCATTGCTATTAGAATGATGGGGAGTGATAAATGTTGATAGCAAAAAGATTAAAAAAATCTTAATGGTACTTAGTTCTGACGAAGACTTTCATATTTTTCAGTCCAGTTATTGAAAGGAAATGGTTTAATCCACTTCAGTATATCCACTTGTACCTTGTACAGGAGATGTTTCCCCTATGCAACAGATTAATCCAGTCACTATGCTGTTTGTCTTTAGTACACTGCTAAAGGGGGAAAAAAGGAAAGGGAGTTTATACATGAATGATTTTAAATAACAGTTCAATGGTTAACCGTGATCATGCTATTTTCAAATAGCAATATTTTCAGCAGCACAGAGATTAGCAAATCAATGATACATTCTTCCTGATTAATAACAATTTCTTACAGCATAAATTTTTTCACTTTCTTGACAGAGAGTTTGGTGGGATAGCTGGTGATTTGATATGAAGGTAATGTAACATAAAATCTTTATTTGATAACTTTAAGGCTTTTTAGCAATTTTTGCTCTGATGGACAAATTTTTCTGAATTTCTGTAACCTTGATAACAAAAGACTGCTGTTCATAAATGTTCGACATCCATTGATTACTCTGTGTCCATGTATTTCTCTCTCACATTCTTGATCTTCTCATACTCAAATTCTGCACCTACAGCACATGACATGAGACCTTCCAGAGTACGGTCTTCCCCTTCACCAAACACATAGCCACTAGCCTTGTCAGCAGCCTTTCTGACCTGGAGCATGGTCTCTTTGTCCTGCACAAATACAGAACAAAAGCTGCAAAATAGAGCATCATATATACCTAAACTTAACAAAATAACATCCTCAACTCATAAGCATGTTCATCGAGCAGTTTAGCCTACCCAAGCTAGGTAAATCTGCTAACACCATGCTAAAATGTTGCATTTGTGACCTCAGGACAGGTCTATCCAAACTGTTTTCTCCTTTAACTCATCTAAAGTGTCCCAGCCAATAACTTAATCACACATAAGATGAACATTGTTCTTGATCTCATTCAACATAAGCAAACACAAATTTTAGAAAGCATCTAAATAAATTGAATAAAATATGTTACAGAACTGTTTAGTAAATACCACTTTTACTAAACTCCTAATCGGAGACTCACATTTGCCATAAAAAATAAATCTTAATCCTCTCTTTGTATTTTGTTGTTGGTCCATTTTGTTTTTGCATACAAACAAATATTATTATTATGTAATGTTTGCTTGGAGAGCACCAACTGGTGACAGAACATAAAAATTGACTTTCCACAGCATATTTTTTTTCATATTTTCATTTTGATTTTAGGTTTCACACTTACAATCTTGAACCTTGAATAACAAGGCATGCGAGAATTCACCCTATTCTACTATGACATTTGCTCAAAAAGTGTTTAGAATTGGACAAACCTTATGGAATTAGCAGGGAGACAACTGCTGTGGTGTGCCAAGAGACTAAATGGATACATGGGCTTGTGTTCATAAGGGATTAAATTTTAGTGCTAATCAACCTTGGTGACCTTCCTTAGGGAGTGGGATTGTAAAGTTTTTTTTATTAGTTGTTAACTATTATAATAGCAAGAAATAAAACCCACTGACAGATTGTTTGTTATGTTATGAAAGACAGAGCATGTAACTGTTGCAAGCCTGAGTGGTGAAGCTGTGATAGTCACTCAAAAATAAGACAATGATGATTATTACTTGTAGAACTATATGCTTTATGAAAAGACTTTGAGTTGTCACCTGCACATTGAGTGGAATAAAATTGACCAGGCTGTAGTCCTCAACAACGCCAACTATGACTTCATTCAGTCGCTTGTACTTGCTGAGCAATGGATCATCCTGAAAAAGACAAGCAAAAATGCACATGTACATCCCCAAAACTCCTAACTTTTAGCTTGTTCTATCAAAGAATAATCTGGACCCATCTTAGGCTTCCATGACCATAAAACAATGTTCATGCATAATTGCTTCCCAGACTCTTACCTGCAAATGCCCAAGGAGATATGACAGATCCAAGACTTCAGTATAAAAATCCAAATTGAAGTCTAGCCTGCCATGCTTTTCTATAAGATCGGCTTTGGATAGTACATTGATATGGGGTAAAGCCATTTGCAGCATGGTAGTTAAGGAGGTCAGCAGCACAGCAATGAACTTCCCAGGGTCACTACAGTAGTGAGAATCCACAAGATGAATGGCAACCAACCGGTAATCCTCAGTGTCTACTAGCTGCTTCACAATATTGCGTGCTGCATTGTTATGAGTATACAGTTCCACCTGGTAGTACAAAAACATCATGAAAGTGCAAGCTTTCACAGTTAAGATTCTACAATGGCAAAAGAGATTTATTTCAAATACAGGATAATGAGAAACAAGCAGAGAACTTTAAATACTGCTCTTTGCCCTATTACATTTGTGTGCGTGTGTGTGTGTTAACCAATGACCTCTTCTATTTTCTACAAATAACACCCACACACCCACACACAAACTGTAGGTTATTTGTCCAATAATAAGAAATAATTTGAATCCAGAGAATGTAAAACTTCCCAGTAGCAAAGCATCTCCATTGCAGAAATAAGCTTACCTGTCCTGGTAAGTCAAAAAGCAAGTACTTGTCTTTCAATGGTGTCAGTCTCTTTAGCAACCAGTCCATATTCTTTTCCAGGTATTCCATGCAGTAAACGAAACCTCCATTTGGCCCCAGTTTTAGATGTTCCATTACATCATTCACTGTTATAAGTTCGGAAATATCAACATCACACCTAAAGTTATGGACAGAAAAGTTCTGTCAAGTATGTTGATAGTAAACTGTAATATGATGACAGTACTAATTAGCAATTAAAGATATTTTTAAAAATAAAACAAAATGCAAAAAAATCTAAGCGGTGTATTGATTACATACACAAGCTAATCTTAAGACATTTAAAAAAGATTTAACTCATTTTAAGGAGCTATCTGTTCTAAAACCTGATGTGAAGAATTTTGTTGCATTTTCAGAAAATATTTAAGTATCAAATAAACTGAGGGTTTTTTTTTTTTTTCATTCTTAAATGGCATAGAGTAAATGTGGTTGTGATGTTACTATTACTCAGCTATCGGAGCTGCTTACCTATTTCCAAAGGAATCAGTATTTAGTAACTATACATCCATACTCTGTACTGAAAAATCCATATTTTTATTTATCTTACTAAAATTTTCAATGTAAAATGAAAGATATTAGTTTCAAATAAATATAGGAGTCAAAGAGAAATAATAAAATATTTAAATCAGTCCAATGTCTTTTCTGTGATTAAGCAAAATATCATTTTCATTGAAAATACTAGTCCTTTTATAAAAATGTAGATTTTCCTTCTACATTTAAGTTTTTTATACCATATCTAAGTCTTTGTTACCTATTACAAAATGGGGAAAATTATTCTCTAAAAAGCTTTGTAAACATATAAACACATGGATGTGTGCATGCATTGCCAGAAAATAACATCAGTGAAATCATGTCATCATCATTTTTATGAGGCTTTAATGAAGATCACTTCACACTGCTGCAACTTCAGAAGCAGTTGATGGTCATGGCTCTCTTTTCAAGACCTTTAATAGTCTCTGAACTCAACATTTTATAAAGAGGACTACCTGTCAGCATTATAATATCAACTAAAGAATAGAATACATGTATTTAAAATGCATAATCAGCCAAAGCATGCATGTTTTCAGTTAACATACAAACAGTTACCTGTAAGGCACATTGTCATTTGCAGGATCCAGGTTTATGACGGATACCTGACGTCCCAAACCTTCTAAGAACTGGGCCATTGCCGCACAGTATGTTGTCTTCCCTGACCCAGGGGCCCTATTACAACCTGTCCAAATGGCATCCCTTTCTTTTGTGGTTCTTTATATTACAAGAACAGAAATATCTTGGCTTGGAATTAGTCTACTTTTACTTCACAAACTTTATTCTTCTCTGTCATGGAAAAATAACCGGTTTACCTGAAAAACATAGATGTGCATATGAGTCTTTTCACGCACTCACACACAGTTCTGTCATCACAGAGAACCGAGGAGGCATACACGAGTGTGTGGTTAATTACGCACAACAGGAGTCCTCGGATAAAAACACTCTACACTCTCTACACCCAGCCATTGACGTCTTTGCAGACAACACGCTCTCTACTGACAGAAATTGCTGGCTTCTTTAATCTATCACTATATGATATTCTGACAAACAGAACTGGATGGTTACATGAGACTACAACTGCGTGCAGTGATACTAATAATAACCTCACAGGGGAGATCACTCTTGAGAGACAAAAACAAGATGGCGGTAATGTTTGCTTCTACTGCTAGGTAAGTGGGCGTTTTTCTTGGCGCCTCAACTGAGAATCTAAACAAAAGAACTTCACAGCTGGTTAAAAATTCCTCTATAAAAGTAGATCTCCTACAATGAAGAAACATGTCACCTTTACATTTCTGTAAAGGCGGCGCTGGTTATGCGGTGCACAAGTAATTCTAATCGCCGACGAGTTGACTATCGACACAGATCTGAGAGTACCACGGTGCGCATTTTGACTGGCATATCAGACTTCGAGACACTAATTCATTGCCAATAACAATTTTCAGAAGAATACATTAAAGTTTATCAGCTGATGTTGACTATATTTTAGGAGTCTAAATTTGGATCCGATAAAGGGCATCTGCGATCAAGTTCGATGAGTATGCATTAGTGATCAGACGAGATATCTTAAGAAGCATCAACTGACTGTACTATATGGTCATCAGGTTTATATATGACCCAGTCCAAAATGTGTTCTGTTTTGTGAATTGGCTTTGGGCTGGGCGAAATGGAAGCTAGGTTTACAGCGTCACTGCCATTTTGATACAGTGTCAGGATTCTTTGCCGTTGCGTGCTTTCAGACATCTCTGGTTTCCTTAACATTGCCAACATTATCTTTATCCAAGGCTTCTTACTGTAATTGTTGTAATGTAATGAACATTTGACCGAATCACTAATTAAGCTAGTTCTCTTGCTGACTTTTTGTTTTGTTTTGTTTTTTTTGTTTGTTTTTGTTTTTGGGAGGTGGTGATAAAGGGCGCGATTTAGTCACTTTCAGTTCACAAAGGAAAATGATTTTTATAAGTTTTTTCTTAATTTTCTGTATGATTGATATCATTATGGTGTGACCTTTAGTATTTAGTATAGACTACATACTGAACAATTAAGTTGGCTGTAATATAGTTTCCTGTTGATATCCATTACAATACATCATTAAATGGTATAATTTTAACATCCAAGAGACACATAATGCCGTCAGTTTTTTTGTTTTTTTTTGGTATATTGGTACTGTAACATGTAGACATATTTTGGTAATTTTTTGGGTACATGATTATTGAAATATGTGGGAAGCACTTAGACACACCATCAATTTTTAGGGTATGTTGGTACTAAAATGTGCATGTAGAGCTTAAACATAAACCAGCAACTGTTGTGATACACTGCTACAAAGCAACTTACCATACTCTATGTATACTTAAATTGCATTCCCTCTTTACCTGGCTCTACTGACTTAAATTCTGGAATTTTGCTATGCAAATAATTGCCTTACTTCATCATCCTATATAACATATAAATGTTCACCATATTCTTCTACTGGTTAAATCCTCAGCATCAAGAAAGCTGTGACCTTGATAAATGAACTGGATTCTGCAAAATTCCCACTTTTGCTATCTCGAATTTTGCAAAAGCTCCACGTTAAGGTAGGCAGATTTGTCATGGAAGTCTAAAGCATCATTAGTTTTATTTAACAGATTTATGTAATCATGTGTTTTTATCCAGCAAAGAAAATACTATTTGTTGTTTGAATGAAAAGACAGTATTTTTATCAAAGTCCTAGAAGACCTTTAAGAATCAGTTCTGAGTTTAAAATATAACCAAAATCAGAGCGCCCTGATCGCAGTTGCCTATGTCTCATGGTGATATCATCAAGTGGCAAGTTCAGTCTTTAATATTTGCACTATTTATGCCTATACACTTGATCATGTGGCATTGATGCACAAAGTTTTCAAGGGGAGAAGATAATTTTGAAAAAATTGAAAAAGTTAACACAGTAATGCCATCTCTTACCTGATCTTTTATGTTTATATTCTTACCTCCACCAAAGACATTATTTTAAAATCTTATTATCAGTATCATGCAATATGAAATAAATATTTTATGGCTTCTTCATTTAAAATCTGCTTTTAAATGATTGTTTTCTCAAGGAATTCTTGGTAGAAATTTCTTCATGTTGCCTTCACTTTCTGCATTTTGTATGCAGAAGGAGCGTGCTTTTTCTGAGGAAGAAGAAGATAAGCTGCAGAGTGCTTTAGGGGTCACAGCTGATGACCTTGAACTAATTATACAGACGCTAGAGTTTATTCTGCAACAGGTGAGCTGTTTGTGTTTAGATTTGCCTATTCTTTTCCAACTGTCCTATTCATTCATGAAAGCTGCCAATGCCACTATTATTGCTACAATAACAATAGTTATTCATAATAGTTTTTACACACATGTGCTTGATATTTCACAAAATCTTTTAACAATGTTATGATTATTAACATGAAATCTTATTTAGATGACATATAAAGTTCATGAAATATTCTTTTGTTACTGATTCTTCTTAGGAAGATAAGTGCTCCAAAAATACTAAAATAGATAATGAAACTGTAGTCATTTAGACTGTGTAGGCTGTCACATGTCTGTTTACATGCATTTTGTAATTGTGTGACATGAGTGTATATGCATGTATATGTGTGTGCACATACGCATGTGCGTATTTTCAGGCAGCATATCATGCAGCCAAACCTCAAGTGCTATCACAGCAGCTCATGCAGATAGACCTCCAGGATGAGAAGGTAATTTTTTTCTCTCTGTCTCTCTGTCTACCTGTCTATTCATCTTCTTTGAACACCTACATTTTGCTTGGATCAAATTAGTATTTTTAAAACATCTTTGAAAATAAACATTAACAATTTTAAGGAAAAAATGGGCTAACCTGAAGTTTCAGCTTGACCTAAAGGTAGGGGGGAATATGGAATGCCAGCACTGAGTGCCCAGCAAATGAAGCTGTTCAAATGCTCGTTTTCTTGAAGTACTATCAAAGGTCAAAGCTGAGAAAAATATGTGGCTTACTTGCATTATGTGCTAGTTAGATGCACATTTTTTTTTTAACTGAACTGTGTCTTTTAAAATTATGGATGTGTTCTGTGTACTGCAAATATAGGTTCAACCCATAGTGGAAGCCTGGTCTTCTAATGCGAAAGATATAGTTAGTCAGCTTCGCCAGCGTACCATTCATCCAAAACAAGTGAGTAGTAAAGTGGCATTTAGACCTTTTTTGACTAACGCTTTCTGGAATTATGCCTGGATTACATTTGAATTTATCAAGTGAAAGGTGCTTGCCATTAGCGATGGAATGTCCTTTTATTGTTATTAAGTATTATTTCTTAATTCTTGAGAGGTATTAGTCAAGAGCAGTGCTTTCATTCTTAGTGTTTAGTCACCAGTGCATTTTCCTACTTTGTGCTGTAGCTGATTTAAGTGTTCTTATAGCTACAACATGCACTCAGATACTTCAAACCATTACATCTCAAAGAAAAAAAGTGGTCCAGCATCAACAGACTGTTTTGAAAATCACCCTTTAATTGCATCATTTCAGGTATTGAAATTTTAGACATGCACACTCATACATAATAATACAGAAAGTGGAATGAGAATTTTAAATAATCCTGCTTTTTTTATCATCAGTAAATTATGTATTAATGCTATTTCTTCATATATATATATGTGTGTGTATACATAAACAGTTGGAGGAAGTCAAATGGCGACTAAACCTCCAAATGGCCCAGTCAACAAGGCTGAAGATGAAAGTTCCCAATGCTATGTTTGAGTTAAGCGTGCATGACGACAATTCAGGGGTAAGTTTGTAAGTAAGACAACAAAAATCAATTGTAAATTTAACAATACAACATGATATTATATGACAGATTAAAATTATTGCTATACATTATTATTGCTATGGTAAATTTGCAAGCCTCATTCTATGATCATTTTTATTTTATCTTTCAGGGAAGAGAGAAAATAAGAGTAGAATTTACACATGAGGAATTGTATGGATTCTACAATCAGGTAACTGTGCTGTCTTAAAAGAATAATTAAACTGTCAGCATATTTTCACAAAAAACAATGTCAAAAAAACTTCAAGAACTTTATTATACTAATATATGAACATTTATTTTGCTCCTTCACATTTGTATTTGGCTTACATTTGCATTGTCACATGTACATTTGTGGCAAAAAGCAGAGGCATGTATCATCCATCCTTGACCTAATGGTATCATCACTGATTTGAAGCTAATGTGACACACTTTGCATACATGGCTCCTTGCAGCTGTTGTTATTTCACATTGTGCATGCTGTTTTTGATCTGTGTATTTGTTTAGCACCATGAGCATTTTATTTAGGGAAAAACACTGTATAAGAATGCTTCACTCTTCTAATTATTGTCTCATTTCAGCTGGAGACCATTCAGAAGCAACTGGATTCCCTTAGTTGATACAGAAAGTATTATTTCCTTTGCCAAGCTTTGCAGTGTTTTAAGTGACAAGTGAGAATTGTGGGGGTAAGGAGATGGGGGATCTTACTAGTCTGGTTTCAGATCAAGAAATTTAATAATTTTTTGAAAATTAAGTTTTTACATAACTGTGTCATTTTTAGAACTACAAATCACTTTATTTCAATAGATCTTTGTAAAGTGAGATATGTCATCATGCACTGGTTTTTTGTTGATTAGATCTATATGTATAATTTTTTTTAATTAATCCACTTCATTGCTGAGGTGATTGTCCAGTGATTGTGAACTGGATTTTTTTTTGTACTAGGCATAACCTTAACTTTTGGGGGATTAGATATAGGTGTTTGATCAGAAAAATATTTGGATAATTGATACAAAATCATACAGATCAGACTTTTACCATATGTATTTAAAATTCCATATTTGTTGTGTTGCTGGTTGGATAATGTACATAAATTTCAAAACCTGACACCATAAGAGTTGTACATTTAAATTGTTTTAGTAACTTCAATCACCTTGTAAATAAACATTGCATGTTCCAGACTGCATTTCTAATATTCAGTAGATTCCAGTTGTTGTAGGAGGTAGCTGGTGACACACATACACTGACTGTGCTGACGATCCAATCTTATACCAGGGAATTAAGGCAGTCAATCCGTTCATAAACTGGCGCTACTTGATACTACCATTCTCTCCATCCTCCTTCCCTCCGCCATGTCGTTGCATGCACCTTTGTGACACTTTCACAAGGCAGAGTATTACAGTACACATGGTTGGGAACAACTTTATTCTGTAAATTTAAAAAAATTCTTGAATCATACTTTAATAGTGCAGATATTTGGATATGCGTCTTGTTTCTAATTATGAAGAAACTGGACTTTTTTAATTAATGGAAAGAAAAGCTACATCTTATGCTCAGATGAAAGAATTAAAAGACCTCAGGCATCTAACAAAGAACCAGCAAAACCTACTCACAGCTCAATAAATTACAGAGATTTCATTTAAGTTTCACCTGGACTGCGAGCTTTATTTATAGGCAGATGAAACAAAAATCAGTGAAGCAGCCTGAGCTAGCAAGGATTGTGTCGCGTAACCGTGTAATTAACAGCGACATTTCCACACAGAAACATCCACAGTTATGTAAGTGGAGTCTTCACATCGAGCAGACGACAACCGCAAAGAAGGCCACGCGGTGTGTGTGTACAAAGCCATGTGTTGGAAATTAAGTCACATGAGCAGGTGGTCAATCACAAGGCTTGGGTAAGGTCCCTACAAAATATCGTTTTAGGAAAAGTAAATTCACGGCTAGGGTACAACAGCCCCCACCTTCCCCTCTCTCTCGCCATGTGAGGAGCTCCACCTCTTTCCTTGAATAATAAATCGTTTAAAAGTCACACCAAAGAGCATAAAGCCTCACATTATGTTCTGTGCATTATAGTAAAACTGTTTAATGTCACCACAGTGACATGAAATTCCATGAAATTCCACTTGCATTCACTCTCATACTCGTGCACTTGTCTGTAAAATATTTTCTGGTGTACTTGCTACTGTTTTTCTACTTGATGCGCAGTATCTTTTTCCCCTTCCAGGATGGTGTATTGGTATTTACAACTTGATCTTTTCCTCGCACAAATAGCACATCTAATCTCTGTCAAATAAATGAGAAATACTGTGACCAAAGAGGATACGAAATTGTGTAAGTAGCCAGCAAGGGCCTTGTTATTTATCCCAAATGCTTAGACGGAAAATACAAGAAAATACTTATTATGTCAAAGAGTGTGCGAGAGCAACGTCGAATGACAGAGGGACAGCATGGAAGTGATAGTGCAATGAGACAGCAAGACAGTGAGGTAAAAATTAGAGCTAGACAGGACTAGACTATCTGTTCGGAGGGAGTGTCGATGCCTTGCTGTATGTTTGAGGTATATATTGAGAAAGTAATCTTCTGAAGTCGCTTAAGTCGGGTCCTTAGGAAAGGCTGATGCAAATCCAGCAGGTTGAGAATAATATCACGAGGTTGTCATAAAAATTGACGAAAAGTAATGTTCTGACACCTAATAAAATTGTTAAATGGTCATAGTTATTCATAGCTGGCCACTAAGAGAGACAACTCTTTATTAAAACGTTCCTGAGTGACGAGGAGTAGTCTCCCATCTATCATTACTGTTACATTTATGTATACAGTGTACATACCGTGCATCCCCGAGTGTTTCTGAATTATCTCAGGCCTCTATATACAGATCATCGGTCTATAAGGTACCACTCAAACCACACAACAAATTCGCTCAACAAAATGTTTCAACACTATGCCGTGACTTTTGATACATAGTGCTGACTGTTCACACTGTGCTGTGACTGTTCATGAACCTCCTGAAAAAAATCTGTGGCAAGAACTCAACGTCTGGAAAATACGACAGTCACGCTGAATAGTTAGTTCTTTGTAATGTACCAACGGCATTTCAGTGGGAAGCAACAATTCTTTAAATGAGAAAGAGCAGATATTTTGAAATACTCCCTGTGCATCCATATTATATGCACACCAAAATGCAAACTGGATAGTGTGACAAATCATCCCGCTCTGCGTAAATATACAAGGGAAGAAACTGTTGTCTTCTTAGAAGATTGTTTTACTATGAATTATTTCCCTTCAAGATATAATTTTTTTAAAAAAATAGTTAACACAGTGCGGTGGCTTTTCATACATAGTGCTGACTGTTCACACTGTGCTGTGACTGTTCATGAACCTCCTGAAAAAAAATCTGTGCAACTCTTTGGCTCGATTGCCTAGCTTTGCTCGATTCGCTACGCCTATGCAACGCTTCTCAGTCCGTCTACGTCTGTGATCCGTGGTAAATGAGACTGTCGCGAAACCGGAAAATCTCATATAATTGTGCTGCCAAGTTTAAAAGCTTTTTTCATACATAATTTATATCTTTCTACCTTATCTACAGATACTAAATATTTAGTTCGTATTATAAGTAGCATCATCTACACATAGGCATAAGTTGCAAACAGCTCAAATTCTCAAATATACTTACCAATTTCTCATGAGGTAGATTTTGTCTCTTGGCTGTAACAACAAATTGTGTAGTCGCCTTGTGAACTGCTAGTATTTCAGTTAAATATATTGATTCAAGTAATACTGGATTACGTTAGGTGCAAAAATCAGGATTTAACCGTAAGTGAGCAATGATCAATTTTATTCTTAAAATGAACTTTATAATTTTTATGATAAATAAAAAGACGCTATTTGCCTAGGTTTCGCGGCAGATATGCTCTCTCCTCATAGGTATCATCACATAAGCCCTCTGCTTCCAGTGTCAGCAGTGTGCCACATGCTCTTAATTAATATATTTGTACCACCAAGTCTTCTATTGTCAATATTAAATATCTGTTATGTAATATACAGAATATTGTCCATAGAGGAAGACTTCATTGGCTATAGCTTTTTGCTTTGGAGTATGTTTAAAGGGATACTTAACCATGTATTCTGACTTATAATCAACATTAAGGAGCTTTTCATGCCTTGCTACTCATAGAACTGGGTACACACATTCAGTTCATGTATTTGTGGTTTGATTTTTATTGTGTTTTGTAGTTATAAATTGCCGCTTTTGAGTAGTTTAGCATAGTTATGTATAGTGCATCATATATTAATATTATCTTTATAAGTAAACATTTATAGTGATTATTTATCGGAAAGTTTTCTGTGCTTAGGATTGAGGACGTCACACTATGCAGCATGGAAATGGAAAATGTTAATGGAAATTGTTCAGTACCAGCTCAGGACAAGTGTTCAGTCAACAGTTGCTCCCAATCCAGTTCTACACTGCCAAATGAGGAAAGGATGAGTGATTGTATGGACGAGTGTTCAACTCATGAAGTTTGGTGTAGGTGCCAGAGTAGTATCCCACATGATTTAAAACAGAACTTTCAATGCATGGAGAAAGGTGTTTCTGAATTTGAACAGCAGCCACATCATTCACCAAAAGATTTTCATGATCATCAACCCAAAAAGAAGTTAAAATTGCCACAAGGTGACAACTGTTTAAATACAGCATCTGATGCTGACAGTAAGGATAGCTGGGAGGATATTCCATCAGCTGAAAACTGCATTGGTGTCAGGTTCAAAAGTGTCAAGAAGCAAAATACTTCAATCTTAAAATATAAAAAATGTAGGAATCTTTTTGGGAAAAGTGCCTTACAAACAAATAGTAAAACACGCACAGGAAAAAAGTTTCCCAGATGTCAGACACAAAGCAGCGCTGATGAATTTGATCAGAAGTAAGTCCTCTCTTGATCCTGTTTTTCTGTCCAATCTGAAGTCTTTTTTGGTATGAGTTTTTTTCCCTGAAGTTTCTGTGTGTGTTTGTGTGGGCGTGTGCGTATTTGTGAGATAGAGAGACTAAATACTAAATAAAAGCATTTTTTACAGACTGTTAAATGTAAAAGTTTTTTCTATATAACTAGAAAAGAGTCTAGATGTGCAACATCTGCACCAGAGGCAGCACCCAAAAAAGGTCTACTTTGTCATGAGAGGTGTGACTGTGATCCAGACAACACACTGTCTGATGGTGAGCTCTACATTGATGAGTCAGATGGAACAGAAAAACACATCTACATCGACAGATCTGTTGATAAGACCATTGAACAGAATGCTGCAAAAAATAATCTCACGACCAGCAATGTCAAGAGCATTTTACGGGTCTGTATTATGAACCAGCACATCCAGATGTTTTCCACCAAAATTTAAAAGTCATTTTGCTTTTGCAGAAAGGTGTTAATAGAGTACGGTGATTGGGGAAACTTGTTTATGTGCCAGGGCCTCATAAAATGCTGTTTTGTAAATCTAGGTGATTGTTCACGTGATGACAATTTATAAAAGTATCCCTAAGCCCAGTTTTTTTTTTAGAGGATGGAGTGTTCTACTATCTGTTAAAATAATATGTGATTGCTCTTCGTGTATGTGAAGGTGCTTGGAATGACTTCATTCACCATAAAGAACGCATGTAGGCATGAGAGAGAGAGTAAAATTAAGTCTGCAAGAAGGCATTTCACTGATTATAAACTTGTGATATTTCATGTGATGGTTTTAGTCACTAATCACCCATGAGCTTGTACAAACCATGCTGAAAAACACACTGGAGAGTTCAACTGTAAAGCAGGCTGGGACAGTATATGAGCCGAAACTGACAAGGTCCAAGATGAAGGAAGTGCTGGAAAAGGGCAGCGTATGTGGTTCATTATTTCTAATATTAACTACTTCTATCAAATACATAAGTGATATCAGCCACTTGTTATTTTGTATTTCTGAACGCTCAGGTTGCTAACAATTCTGTTTTAAGCCTAAATTCTTTTTATTTATAAAGTTCACAATTTCTGGCAAGTTTTATCTTTTTTTTAACAACTGCTGAGTTCTGTACCTAGATGTTGGGATTAACTAGCAGTTGTATGTGTTTATGCTTAAAGCCAATTGATAGAGAAAGCATTTACACACAGATTGTTGTAGGTCAGGCCAAAGAAAAATGTGACAGAAGTTAATAGTATGAATCCTTTTTCTTGGCATTAGGAAGCTTGTCTGTGGCCTGTCTCTCCAGCAAAATTAGGCCAATCTTCAACTTCAGGTCCTAGCATTCTTGATGTTGACTTCAGTGATGAGGAAGATGAAGAAGATGATGAATACAAGCCTGATAAAGACATTGAGGTGTGTGTTAAGTAAGAAAAAGAGAGAATAAGAGTGAGTGGTATGTTTTGAATACATGGGTGTGTGTGCATTTATAAATAGATGGGTGTGTATGGTTTTCGGACTACATGGGTTGGGTTTTTTTTTTTCCTTTTTCAACACGTTTGCCCCCTTCTCAATGTCAGAACATATCAACTTATCATGTTTATATTGCATGGTAGAGATGTGGATTTGGATTAGTATTGTGTGGGTGCTAGTCTTCCATGTTTGTCACTTTTTCAGGAATTTGAAACTGATGATGAGAGTGTTATTTCATCGCAAGCAAGTGAGTTTGGTTCCCCTGTCTGTTCAACACCTCATCGACCTGTAACACCACTATCTGTGTCAGACACGAGCTGCTCTAAGACTCCTATTCCTGCGAGTTGTGCACAGGTATTTCTGAGTTGTGCCCTGTATGTGTGTGTGTGGAATTGACTTTAATAAGTATAAGATAGTTTAATCTGCCACTGTCAGATTCCTACACTGACACTGATAAGGTCACCATTTCCAGGCTTAGGAAATCTGTTTTATGTTGATTATTTAGATCTGAGTTGTTATTACAATACAAATTAGTCTGTATTGCGTGCATAACATAGCACCTTTGTCATGTGTTTGCATGCTCATTCAACTGCCTTTTTTTAACCCTTTGAACACCTCTACACACCAACTAGCATTTATGTTTTTTCTTGTCAAACATTGGATTATTGTGATAATATTTTTGTTATGAGTTTAAGGGATTTATAGCTGCAAATCTTTCTGTTAGTGTATAGGCTTTATAGTTTTGCCACACAATAGCCTAGTACATCAGTGAATTTTAGAGAAAATTTCAAAATGATTTGGTTAGTCAAAGAAAAGTGAAATGAGATGGAATTAAAAATTAATAGCTTGGCAGATTTATTTTTAGATACCAGTTAATACCACTGGTGGTGAAAAGTAGTAAGGAAGAAATATGATTTAATCAACTGAGCTTTTTTGTCTCTTTGTTTTACATAATTCTGTGTTCTGTTTGTAACTGAGGGATTTGAATTTTCTGGGGCTCAGTCCATTACAAGCTCTGGTTATATTTTTAGATGTTTGTCTAATATTTCATTTTTGTCAGCATTATGCCCTAATGTAGATAATGCTAATCTTGTCAGACTTACATGGCTTGTTGAGTGGTTAGAAAGATGTTTTAACTGCATTGCTATATCAAGGCAGGATTTTACTTGGCTCAAGGAAGTCTTTTTGCATCTGACTAAGATTTTATTTTTGGTGACCAAAAAAATTGTTTTAAGCAGTACACTTGGTAAACATTTGTTGAAAAGCTTCTGAACTAACTGATACAAGATTCTTAATTCAATATTAGTAATAAGAAACACATTTTGTGAAATATATTGAAATTGATTTGAAGATAATGTACAGAAAATATAGCATATAATATTTAACCTTTTTTACATAGATTTTCATTCCCTCTTTATGATGAGGAAAGTAAACAGAATGCATTTTGAAAGGTCATTTCAGAGCACAAAACTGTAACAGAAATGATGGTGAAGAGATGTTTACTATTTACCAGAAAATGAGAAAATATATCTACTTTGTTCACAAAGGCCCATTGACAGTCTGATGGGTCCCCCATCCGATCTTCCTGCCAGGCAATTTGTCCGTCATGCTCTACAGTTCAGTTCAGAAGACCTTGAGAAGGCTTCAGAGACCACACAGGTAGCAAGAAATTTATCATTGATTTCAAGATAGATCCTGCTGATCAAAGTGTTAAATGGTATAATGAGTGGATGTGTATATAATCACTATTTATCAGAGGCAGGGATCAAAGTTTCCTTTCCACTAAATGTCACTATGTTAGGGCTACCTTTTATTTAAAAAGATCTGTTACTGAGTAAAACAGGCAGGGAACTTACTTTATTGTCCACTTTTGTATAACTGCTGAAGCTAGTATAATATGTAATCTTGCTTAACCTTGATGTCAGACTTTGCAGCTGTAGTTATTATAAAATACATTCAGATATATGCAAATGGATGGATGAGAATGTGCTCACCTAAGTGTCTGTAGTTTTGATTAATAGTTACTTTAGGATAGCAGCTTGCTGCATGATATGTAAAGAAGTATAGTGTATTCAAACACCTACACTTACAAACCTACACCAGAGACAGCTATAATGAACACAAAATTTTAAAAGCATTTCTTAAAACTGTAAAATATTTTTACAGCTAGATATTCAGAGGAAGGAACGCTCATCATAAATATCAATATTATTATCAATAACAGTAGTAACATGGAATGCTTCATTTTTCCACAAATCATTGATAAAACAGGTGGGAGAATTGACCTCTTTCTGAACTCAACTAATCCAGAATTATTTCCAGCATTGTTAGGTTGATATCTAAATTTGTCACTTAGTCTTTAATTTTATACTAATGTCAAAGTGACTGGATGTAAAATTCAGTCTACTTTGTAAGTTTGCTTCTTGCAGTGTTTTCAAATATTTCAGTCAAGCTTTTATGTTAAAGTGACAACAGGGATTACACTAATTTATATTTTTTGTATGGTTGTAAGAACATGTTGAGATCTGGGTTAAATTGTTAGAAGATGAGGTGATGTGTCTGAATATGACTAGGCTATGAACTGCTTGACTGAATAGAGCTAAGTTTTGTTTGAATCTAACCATGTTACAAAGACAACTGGTGTTGATGTTGCTAGGAGACCAATAGGGATGTCATTGCTGAGCGGACTCGATCCAAGCACCCTCTGACAACAACATCCTTGTATGACATCGAGGAAGCATTTGTGGCCCCTGACATCACACCTGATATGTATGACACACACTGTGATGATTCAGATTGGCAGGAATTTCTGAGAGGTCTTCACAAATATACAGGTAGAAGTTATTACTGTACTAAACAGGGAAGAAGTAATTGAACATACTGGTTTCTCCTCTCTTCTTCTAATATCTTAAGTCCAAACAAGTTTATTGATAACACTCGAGGGGCATTGAGAACAAATTTTATTTTACACAGTAATGCAGTACACAAAGAATGTACATTACATCTTGAGAACTATTTAAATATTTCCTATGTAACCAACATTAACCTTAATTCTTATTTTCCTTATTCACTGATAGGTTGATAATAATTCTTATAAATTTTATTAGGTTCGTTAAAATATTTTTACACAGCCGAATAAATATTTAAAGTTATACGAGTTGAGATTATTCCAGTAGAATTGGGGAACTAACTTACATCTTTTTGTTTTTAATAAACTTGCATAAAAATATATAGTGGTATGTCCCCTCACTTTAGCGACATTAGCGGGTTTTATCATAAAATAAACATTCTACTTTTAACTGCTATATCTAAGGGCTCTTTAATTCTCCTCATTCTCTGCATTTAAGATAGAAAAGACTGAAACGGCATCGTAACTGGTTTAACTGACAGACTTTAGGTTGAGGTTGTGGTGGTGGCTTTTTTTAACAGCAAAATATTAATGTTTTAATAAAAAGGTTTGTGGCTAAAATGACTTTTCAGTTCAAGTAGAATATTTATAAATGACCCCTAAAACTATATGAACAAAGCGAGCGGTAATGTTATACAGCAGAGAGCGCTCATAATGTTTTTTGAGCAAATAATTTGAACTGGCATGCATTGTTACATGCAGTTTCAGAGTTAATCCTTCTATATATTGCATTGCAGCTAGTCAGGATGTGCAGAATGAGTCTGCTGAGATTGTGGATGATGAGCAAAATGACCCAGAATTTAATTATTTGGCTGAAGCAGAGACAGAAGAGTTGGAGAAAGATGACTTCCGCTTTGACAAGCCATTCCGAATACCTCGTAAGTTATACAGAATTTGATTTCAGTTGATTATAATTATGAAATTTACAGGTTAGGTTTATATCACCTATATCTACCGACATGTGCAAAAAACGTAAACCATTCAGGTGGGTCTTTAAAGCTAGGGTAAAATGTTACGGCTTATGGTCTGAAATTTATAATAGTCAACTAAGATTATTTTATGTTTTAAGTAGTGTTCAAAAGTTTTTATGTGACTAAAAGGTTTTAGGGATATATTTACTGTTACTTTTTATATTTACAGTTACTACCTTTTTGGAATAGATAACAATACAAAAGCATTATTACACAAACTGACATATTGTTATATGTGCAGGTAAGGAATTAAATGAATTGATTGATGAACTTGATGAACTCTTCAATGATGAAGATCGAACTCTGATTGGACTTCGCACAAACCTTGCCACTGTGCAAGAAAATGTGGCTCTTATAGCATCTAAGAAGACAGGCCAGACAAGGTAACGAGCAGCTATAAACAGGAAATTTAGTGAGAGCTTGCTCAATTCTTCAGTCAGACCAAACATAAACCAACAGCTATGACAATTTCTAATAATAAAATATTCAGGGATAAGAAAAAGACAAAGAGTGTTTTTCATGAACTTTACCAGATGTTTCAGCTATTAGGAGCTACAACTGTTTTTTAACCAATTTCTGTCCTGGTTAGTGGAATTGTGGTCCTGACTAGGGGCTCAATTGTAAAAGGAGCTCACCAATGTCATTTGATTCAGGGAATGGAACTACAGTGGAACCTCGGTTAGCAAACGCCTCGGATAGCGAATATTTCGTATAACGAACAAAAATTTCGTTAAAAATTTTTCTCGGAGAGCGAACAAAATTTCAGATAACAAACAGCCACGGGAACCACATGTGACCGACCAGCATGTCATCATTCGCGCTCGAGACACAGTTACGATCGGTCGTTCCTTATCTGTGCACATCCTTCTTATTTAGTGATTTTTTGTGCTTTATTTTAATAAGTTAATCCAAGTTCAGTGATTAAAGAAATGTGTGCGAAGTGGGGTGAATTGCAAATGTTTGTAGAAAAGTCTTTCCCTAACAGTGCGATAGGCAATAGGAGTCTAAACATGTTCAATGATAGTGTGATGTTGTATTACTGAGTGTTTGTGTGGTTTGATTTCTGAATCTGTTTATGAGATATCTATGGTGTAGAAGCAGATTTTACACTGTCCCATCATGACATGTTTCACTGTATAGTGTGACATTAGTGTGCCATTTAGACCTTAACAGTTGTTGATTGTAAGGGAGATTTTATAATGGGTGCTTGCAGAGAGATTGCACCTCGTGTGCAGTTGGAACATATATCTATCACAGAGGACCAGGTGTTACAAATCCAAGAACAGATGAGAAAGGTTTGGCACAAACAGTTTTGTCTTTATTATCAGTTAGAGTGTTTTTCCTGTTGGAGGTGAGATACTTTGTAGGGGGAGGGGGGGTAATGAAAGATAATTTGATTAAATTTGGTATTCTTCCATGAGCTTGAGATTATTTGCATGTGTAAGAACTATGAGTCAAACATGAAGCGAAATTTTCTTTGTTCATAAAGAAACCCCTCAGAATGTGTTATGGTATGCATTTTTGTTAGTCTGCTGTTGGTCGTGTAAATAAATCAGTGTTTTTTATTAATACCAGTATGTGGTATTTAGTATAATTTTTGTTTTGCAGCATGTGCAGTTGACTTGTCAGATGTATGTCCTGGCCTGTGGCAGGCAGGAGTACAGCAAGATTGCTGACACCTGTATTATGTTGCTGGTAGGTTTGAGATAGATGACTAAATATAACCAGTTTATATTAATAGTATTAAGTTTTAGCAATAATGCAGGAGATGCTCTATGAAAAAAGTTATGGAAAACCCCAGACATGTTAAGTAACCAATAACAAATCCTATAAATTGGTTGACAGTTTTGTCATTTGGATTTCCTTAGGAAATAACATTAAACATATTGTATTGTCAAACCTGTCATTATCAGTATTCCATGTGTTTATCTCAATTCACTATTCAGTCACCTGTGTTTTTGTCTCTCCAGGGTGAATTGGATTTCTTTCGAAGTGTTTCTTCTGCAGCTGATAAATCTTCCTATAATGTCTGCAACTTGAGTCAGGCTGTTACTATCACCAAACAGGACATTGATTGGGTGGCTGCAAGGAAAAAATAGATGAAAAAAACCTGGACTCAAACATGCCCTCTTCAGATGATTTGAACTACAGCATGGCTTCAAGTAGTAGTGTTTATGATAGGGACAGAGATCATCCCTCCAGCTGCTTGTCTCCATCATCCATGCTGTCAGTGCAGACACACAAACATCAGGAAATCAAGTCAGCTGTTCTTTCTAGTCAATCAAGAGGTAAATTGGAAGTCATTGGCTATTTGGTCTTGCTGTCTTTGTTTTCCTTTTTTTAAGCAACGTCTTTTTTTCTCCTTTTGCTTAGTTTGTTGGATTACTTATACTGGCTAGTTTAACTAATTTTTGCTTAGCTTTCCTTATACTGGTTAGTTTTAACTAAATTTTATTTAATTGGACTTACTATAGTTAAAAGAGCGCACTACAGCCAGAACAGGGATGGCAGTGATTGCTATTTCTTGTAATTGTCAGTGATTGTTTTTTTTTTTCTTGCTGACTGTATGCTGAGACCAACGCGAAGTTCTCTGCTAATCTTGGCAAGCAATTGACAGACTTCCACTTCAAACAAATCTTGGCTCTCAGTAGATTGAAACTTTTGTCTGAACGGCCTACAGCCTGCTCACCACTTGTCTTGCTCTTTCAATATACCTGCCCAGGCTCATGTCAGCAAGATTCAATTCCAAAGGAAGGAAGATCACCATCATCCAATGGAATGCACCAACAAATGCAGCAGATGAAGAGGAAAAAGAAGACTTCTACCCTGCAGTCTCTGCTTGACCGCACACCTAGAAGAGACCTGAAGATCGTTATGGGAGACCTAAATGCCAAGGTGGAGATGATAGCACCAACGGGGTACTTATCATGGGAAGACATAGCATTGGCACCTGCAATGAAAACGGGGAGCTCTTCACAGACTTATGCACTTTCAATGACTACGTCATAGTTGGCACTGTGTTCCCACACAAAAATATACACAAGACAACTTGGACTTTCCCCGATGGCCAGATGGAAAACCAGATTGACCATATAACAGTTGCTCGAAAATGGAGGAGGAGTCTTCAAGATGTCTGAGTGAGAAGAGATGCAGATGTTGCTTCAGACCACCAGCTCCTAGTAGCAGTCTTCAAGATTAAGCTGAAGTCCTTCATTGATCCAGCAGGCACACCACACCACAAGTTTAATACTCAGTTCCTCAAAAACAAGGAAACAAGGGAAATTTATAACTGTGAAGTCAAAAATAAGTACGAGACCCTTTCAGGACTGACAGAAAAATCAGTGGAAGAACAGTGGTCAACACAGAAGAACATTTGGAAGACAACCTGTACAAATGGGAAGAGGGAAAGAAACAAGAAATGGATGACTCCAGAGACCCGGGCAAAGATTGAATCAAGAAAGGGACTGAAACAGAAGCTCAACCAGTGTCAAGACCAGCAAGAGAAGGAAGGTCAGAGCTGAATATTGGGAAGCCAACCGCCAAGTGAAGAGGTCTTTCAAGGAGGAAGAGAGGTGCTTCACCCATGAACTGGAAGCAAGACAGAGACAGCTATACAGGGAAACATGAAATGACGAAATAACACGAACTCTGTCAGGCAGGAGCATCAGCCCAAACCAGCTGATACCTTTGCCAGGCAGGCACTTGACTGTAACCCTCAGGGGAAGAGGAGAGTTGGGAGACCACGCAGACTTGGAAAAGAACAGTAGAGAGCGAGGCAAAGGACGTCGGAACCACATGGGCCTAATTGAGGGGGACTGCTCAAAACCGGGTCTGCTGGCGAGGTGTTCTTGCGGCCCTATGCTCCTCGAGGAGTAATAAGGAGTAAACTAAAGTTCATCTGACTAGTACATGATTTTGTTATATCCTTGGTCATACTTCAGTGCCGTGTATTTGTCTGTATTATTGAGTAATGTGAAATAGAGAATGTGCTAGTATTATAGGAGCAAGAATGTATGTTTTCTTATTTTTAATGAAAATTTTAAACGAAAATCAAACTGTAAAAAATTGCCATTATTACTTGTTCTAGAGTGGTAACCAAACAAATAAAATCAGCTTACCAACCAAATAAAAAGTAATTTTTTGTTGACGTATTTTCAGTGCCGAATCACAAACCTCTGCTCTTAAAACAAAAAGAAATCCTTTGGAATAGTCCTGTGTTCATGTACCCTGAGCTGCTTCCCAAGACTGCACTTCTTCCACAAAGTGAATGTGAGAGGAATTGTAAGTCACCCTTCACCAGGTCTGAGGATATGTAAGTAGGGTGCTTCTATTTTCTCTTTTATACATTTTTTGGCTGCTTATTCTTTATTTTGTCATGATCTCACTGTTACATCATGAATGTCTATTCTTACAGCACCAGTGTCACAAACCAGTAAAAAATGTTACATAGTCAAGAGATTTCTTATTAAATTATATTCTTGGATGATATATTGGTCTTCTGGCTCATCCTCTCAATGGTCCATGAAGTCTAGCAATTGATTGTTGTCCAAGAAACTGTCCATGACCAGTTCATCGGTGTGTGTGGCTCTATAATGGCAAAACAAATAGTCCTATAACAGGTGCCACATGCAGATGCTGTATGAGGCCGGGATTAAATGATAATGATCTTAAAAAGAAGAGGCCTATTGATATTTTGAGAATTAGTATCTTGTAATACAATTAACCCTTATATGTTGGGGGAAAATGCACTTTTATGAGTCTTTAAATATTCTAAACTCTTTATAACTTTCTCATTAGACCTGCCTGTTGTAAAGAAAGAAATATAATTTAGTGTGTCTCTTACAAATCCTGCCATTGACTGAAATAAAAATGACATTGCATTCCCAAGAAGACCAAGAATGTTCTGCTAAATGGATGCTTCTAGCTAATTGTAATGTTTACATCAACCACCTGTTATTCTTGTGTTGCATGCAGACTGCTTGTGTTGGGACTTGATCAGTTCAAACACACAAAAAAGCCATGCAGTTACATCCAACAACTGTTGATGCCATGCAAGTCTGCTCATCAGATGATGGGCCACATAAAATACCTTTCAAGCACCCGCAGCAGTAGGAACAATGTCATATGGGTATGGAGCACTTAACTTTAAGCTATCCAAAAGCACATTTATTGTCTTAAGAAGTGAACTTTAGCACTTTCCCACCTACTCCCTCCCCAAAACATTTGATAAATGAGAAAATCTAGTGACAGTGTTTGAGATTTGCCATAGCTACTTATATATCATAAACCTTAATTGAAATATTTTGTCCTTTGACCTGAATACATTTGATAATCTGAATCCCTAATCTTAATGATCTGGTATAATTTGTTTTGTTATTTCTTGAACTTTACCCTATGATATGAGCATAGCAGTCTGCTACAAGGGATAACATTGGTCTTAGAATTCCTTCTACCAACTCAAAGCAAGGTGTAGCCTACTTGGCCAGTGACCTCCCCTGAGCTTGTTGTACTCACCCAGAATACTTTTAAAAGGCATCTTTGTCTGCTGATGACCAATTATATTGTAAAAAGTAAACTCAGACCATACACAGTCGCTTTTCCCAACCCTTTTGGGTTATTGGGTGACGTGTATTGCAGATGACTCATTCTTGCATGAAGTGCCAATTTTTTGTGTGAGGCAGAGCACAGGTTCTTCTGCCTGTAAAACAAATTTCCCCAATAAACCCTACTTTGAAAATTTGGAGTCGAACTGACAGCTGGTAACTTCAAATATTGAAATACTGGGGAAATGATTTGTTGGAGAGGCTTCACGACAACATGATCATGTCAAGTTGTATTCATCGCATCATCAACATCATGATTAATATGTTGAATTTTGATTCCATCTCTTAAAATCCACATCTTTGCTTGCAGTACTTTTGCCCTTTGATAACAAAGAAAAATCTGTGAACTTCCCTTCACTTTGAAAATTCTTCCCCGCACTGTCTGGTCATGACCTAAGTTGGTCAGGCCGCTTCGTAACTTGTGTAACAAAGGGTCCACTGGCTACCGGCGAGACAGTTCAAGGCCGGCCATTACGTACGCAGCAGGCGTGGGAGGGGCTACGTAACTTATTTTCGGTAATATTTTTTTTGTGTGTTGCCAAAGGGCTTGGCGGGCCGCTATTTGCCACCCCTGGACAGCGTAACTTGCTTTCATATTTTCTGTGCTTCTGCACCACCCAGCTATTTGCACCCCTGGATTAGATATTTCAGTGAAGTGCCACCACATGTTTACTGCCTTCACTTCAGGGACCAAAAACTTCAAAATAAAATAAGCAAACTTTTTTTTTAAAAAAGAGCACATCTTTATTTGAAAAAGGGTAAAATAATTTTCTCTTAGACTCCAGATTTTCATTAATATATATAACTTAAAATGTAAAAGTATGAGGGGCACTGATGATCAGATTTCTAATAGCCCCTTGCATTTTTTTTTTTTAAGTAAAATTCTTGTATGCTATTGTGTAATGGAACTGAGTGATGGGGGTGTGATGTTGGTGAGGATTAACTTCCTCCCATGCACTCAATAAAACGCAGCACTAATGCCAGCAAAAATGTCGCATCCTTCTTTTCTTTTTCCAAAGCTTGACCAGAAAACCAGCACAGCTTCATCTCCTCTCACGTCAAACGAGTCTTTTGTTATTACAACCATTACATCTGTCATCTCTTCTCAGCTCTATCAATCACCACTGGATTACTGGCCCTCTACAAGTGCATAGAAAAAAAAAACCAAACCAGGGCAAACAGAGCGTTTGGAACAATCGCGCTATGTTGCCAAGTGATGTGTGTGAAAGACAGTAGTTCCATATTTCAGTAGTCTTGGCCACATGAGATAACAGCCTGCTTCATGGTCATTTTGCATTATTTTACCACACTACCCTGGTAGTCAGTGAATTACACCAGGATAGGCGTGAAACACAACTTCAGCTACAGCAGGACACTTTGCTATCCCTCGGTAAGTAAGGAAATAGAGGAATCCTTGATGTATCAGAATTGGTAGTGTCAACACCCAAGTTTAGATACTTTGTAAGAACTAGAATGCAAAGTAGGAAAAAGCTGTTATTCTTGGCACTTAGGCTTTTGCAAAGTCCCTGTTATGCCAACACTCTACCTCATGGGTTTGTGCAGATAAACATACCTGTCATCTGCCAAAAGGCAGTCTTTATGTTGAACCAATGTTTAGTTTATTCCTTGCTGCTGCTTGAGGAGCATAGGGCTTCAAGGTGAACCAAAGGAAAGATGAAAAATCCAGACATTGCCATAAAAGTCTTCATCTCATATTTATATTGGTACATAGTTGATTTTCCAGTATGTTGATGGACATAATGACACTAAGAAGCACAACATGGCGTGTTTCAGTCTTGGACAAGCCAGTTCATTATAATACAGATTTTTTACTGCAGTGTTTAGTGGTGGGATATGGAACTATAGAGTTGCTTTACTTGTATGCTTGTTCCAAACTGGTTAGCAAAGACTGACATATCTTGGTGACTTTTGTTCTTATGAGAGCTATAGGTGGGTCACACTTGACTCTCCTTTGTTGGACTTTGCATACAAAAATTAAGAGCATGTTTAGATCCAATTAATTTTGTAATGGAGTCTTGGTGGAGAGAGCTCTTGCCCTTTTTTGGTGTCCGGGAATCTGCCTCTTTAAAGAAGTGGCAGCCCTGTGGTGACCCAGACAGATGACTAGTCGCCTATTCTCTGTTCTTCTGGAGTCATGTCATTGGGTCTTTGAAGTTTTGATGTAAATTCTCTTTCATTGATACTTATGTAATGACAGGACTTTGACTCCCTCCCTCTTCCTCACTGTCTTGGGAGACTATAGACTATAATTATGTCAATATATAAACAGAATTGGTCATCAGCCAAGAAAGATGTGCTGGGGGAATATTTAATGCTAGAGGGAGATCACTGGCCAGGTCGGCTTTCATTTGAGTTTGTTCTTTGTGTGAGAGAGAGAGAAACTCTGCAGCAAATATTTTCATTGATAGAGTAACTATTGTCATGTCATCAGGTAGAAAAAGAATTTACTTAAAAAGTGTAATTATTTATACATAAATGCATTAAATCATATTAATCAGCAGTGGTAATTATTTTTGTTGTCTCTTTGTTTGTGGTAGCAATACAAGCACGATGGCAAACTTCCAGAACTTCCCCAGAAAGTGGAACACTTTTGTCCCAGCATGTTTAAAGCACCTAAAGATCAGTGCAGTTCTCTTTTGCCATCATGGTGCCAGGTGATAACATTTTTTGCAGACCATAAGTATATAAAACTGCTAATTTTTAAAATTACATTTCCATTGTTTCATTTTCTTCTAATTATTAATGTACAAAGATTGCAGACATTTTTCTGTAATATATTTTCCTAATGTCCTTTGTGCAGGCTATTAATGTATACAGATTGCAAATTTTGTTGTTGTTTTTTTTTTAAATTTATATATTGTTTATCCGCTCAATATGTCCTTCTATGAATAAGCAGAAATTCTTCTGCTATGTTCTATACAGATGTGTGGTGTTTTATAATGGCCTTACTTTAACAGACAAGAAGCTAGCTATGTGATGTTTAGACTACTTTTGCTAGATGCAGAAAGGGTGCTTATTTCAGGCTTGCCTTTGGTCAGGGAGTTTGTGGACCATTTTAGAACAGCAATTGTGATATCTTTACTTGGTATGCGTGTCGTTTGCTAGACTTATCAACAGTATTTAAAGAGACAAATGGAATCTCAGCAAGCAGCAGGACAAATGATGTTATTCAAAGCCAGCTTATCCTCCATTTCATCTGAGGGTAATAACACCAGCTCATCCTCGATGTCTTGTGAGGGTAATAACACCAGAAAGAGGAAGCAGACAGAGGTTTGGATTTACCTTAGCTTCATGTTATCTTCAAGTGGATTAATAAATCTCTTCTTTATATTTCCAGCATATGTGAATGCTACTGGCATTATTTATTGTAATTCTCAAACCAGTGATCTCTAGCAGTGATTTTTTTTAAACTTTTATTTACCTTCAGCACAGATGTTTTGTAAACTTCTTCCTTTTAAAAGTATAAGCTCCTTTGCCAAGGTAGAACATTAATTGAAGTCTGTATCTGTGAAGTGATCAGGAGCATTTCTGAAATTAAACTAAAGCTATCTGAAATATGCATAAGAATTCATTGTCATTTTTATCTCTGGAGGCAGTTTGTATGTGTTTTTGTAACTTTGGCGAAACCACAATAACTTTTTTTAGAGTTGTATGTAGTAGCGTGCTTGGTGTACAGTGTTGTATGAAATGGTGTGCTGGATGCACAGAGAGCTGCATGTAGTAGAGTGCTTGGTGTACAGAGAGAGCTGTATGTAATGGTGTGCTTGCTGCACTAGTAAAAATTGTGTTTTTATTTTTTGCTTAAATTTACTGATTTGCAGGCATATGCAAGTGTATTGTGCTCTTCCATAATTTATACTTCTGTGTGGCAGGTGTTTGGGGACCAGAGCTATTCTGGTAGTTCCGATGGCAGTTCTGACAGTGAACCCAATAGAGGTGTCCAACAGAATGTGTCTAGGAAATATCAGCCTCCAGTCAATCGCCATCAAATCAGACTGAAGCGACATAAGTCCAGGTAGTTTACACAAATTTTAATGAAGACATTGAGGGAGTTGGAAAAATTAATGAAAATTTTGTACTCTGCTTTGTCTATTATTTTTGTTTTTTGTGATGCAATTTATTGTCTTTTATTGGCGTTGGCGGATGGGAAAGGGGCTAGTCGGGGCAGATCCCTAGGATTGATGGGACCACATACCAGCCTCTCCTTTCTCTCTTCTAGCCTAAGTCAGAAGAAGTTTCACATTTATTCATAAGAAACAATGCAGATGAGTTCAGAGGGCTGCATACTGGCAAAAGAGAACTACACTGATCTTTAGGTGCTTTAAACGTGCAGGGACAAAAGTGTTCCGCTTTTACTTTCTTTTAATTTTTGAAACTTGTGCGGGCTCTGTTTGTAGTCACAACATTGACAACCATGTGTTCTTTGGCACATTATTGTTGTTATTATATTTATATGTCATTTTTGTAAAGTGCTTTGAGCCTGCCTTAATTGTAGAGAAGGGAACTATAGAAGTTAGCATTGTTATGAATATTATAGAAAATAATCTCTTTACTGTTTCCACTTGTTTTTGCTTTTAAGAAGAGGCCCTATTTTTTCACATTTCAAGATAAAATTGGTCTCTGCTGATGAAGATGATGAGTTATCTGTTTTCATTCACTTGAATAGCAGTAGCCACAAAGAAATATTACTAGTAATCTGACCATGCAGTCATTATTCTTTTTACAGTTTGTACTCTACACACTTCCTATTCAATTGTTACTTCTAAATTGTGTGTGATTTTTCTAACTATTAATTCAGATGTATGGTATCACCTTATGTGCAGGAAAAAATGCATAGGAACAAATACATACATCTCCACCCCAGTGACTGTTCTGCCAACCTCACAGGGCCCACCCAGTGCCATTGTCACTTCCATGGGAATCTTTGTGCCTATCCACTTAGCATCTCCTGCTAAGCTCAACTCTGTCTTTGCTGAAGCAAATATTTCATGCAGCAGGGGCAGCAAACAACAGCCTTGTGTCACTACCGCTCAGCTTCTCAACCTTGGTGCTGTACATTCAGAAGTGAGTGACAAGGCCACAGAATCAGAGGCACCAGCTGGGACACAAAACAATGGTGTTGATGGCAACAGAGATAGGGTGACTGATCCAGTGGAGTCTATAGGAGCTTCAGCAGGTGTTTCTACCAGCAGTTATCACACTGTCAGTGGGATGTTGCAGGATACTTGTAACAGTGACAGTGGTTATGACCTGGGACAGCAGTCAGTCAGGTGGCAGGATATCTGTAACAACAGCATGGACAGACAAGTGTCTTGTGTGTCAGATGAGGACACTTATATCCATGGCCAACAAAGCAATGTACACAGTCCTTTGGCATCTAGCACAGAGCAAAACTGCTATAACAGCAGTTGTCATGCTGACAGTGTGGTCAGGCATGCTACAGCGGTCACTCTGCCTGGCTCTGTACGTGATGGAGGTGAGAATACAACAGAGGTTTGTATGAGGTCAGGTAGGGTTAAACAAGTGATGGATCACAGCACTGAGAGGCAGGAGGAGGTAATCCAGAGCAGCACTGTCACAAGTGGATGGGATTCAGATGAGGACACTGTGAGTGCAGGAAATGAAAGCTTAGAACAAGGAGGGTCAGTTGATTGCTGTCCTTCGGGAAGTGGTGGGTCTCCTGGCAGTGGTGGCTTTGTTGGTGGCCTAGAAGATGAGCCAAGTATTATGGAACCTGATTCCACTAGCTCATCTGTAGATGTTCATCTACAGTCTTGTGAGAAGGAACAAGCAGAATGCATTATGGACAAGGAACTTCAGGGGGGACCGGCTACAGGGAAAGGTGTTAACCTTGGGCCTGCAGTCACGGTTACTTCTGATATTGTCCAGATGGCTTTTGACAGCATATGCTGCTCCTCCTCAAAACAGTTTTTATCCTGCTGTCAAGAGAAAAGTTTTGACTCAAGTCTAGCTAAGGAATGGCATAAAAATTTGTTAGGACCAGCAATAACTAGCATTTTTGCGATTACTTCTCAGGAGGTAAGAAAGTCAACTGAACAGGGTAATGGTGCGAGTAGAACACCAGTTGATATTGAAGACAATCCACCTGACAATACTGGAACTTTAGAAGAAGTGGAGCAGACTTCTACAAATTGTGCAGATAGTCCTCTAAGCTCTGACATCAACAAACAGTGGAGGAGAGACAACACTACAGAAATTGTGCCTTTGGACTCATCAACCTCTGACCCTAGGAGTATTACAAAAAGACCTGAAGATGAGGTGAGTGGCCCATCATCTGATGTGTATGTCTCCTCATCAGGGCTTTGTACACAGAGACCACCAGTGACGCCACATGTATCACAGCCACTTTTGTCAAATGTTTGTAATTTAGAAGTCAAGGACATGTTTAGGCAGCAGAAGTTTCCAGAAAAGTCGAGGGCAAAGGAAGAGGATCCTGTGAGAGATAGCAACAAAAACTCTCTCCATCAGGGGAAGCATCCAAAAGCTTCTGTAGTGGAGACCTCTTGTGACAGTAGTGAGGATAGTCTGCAAATGCAAACCTCCAAGGCACACGAGGAGGGTGATGCTTGCATGGATCATCCTGATGCTAGGACAGATCATGGTGATTGTATGGATGGTAACTTGGTCGGAGAAAACATAGGAATGGAAATTCAGTCCCAATCAGATACTGCAGACTGGCCACAGTCAGAACACCTCACTCAAGGTGTAGCTCCTGAATGCAGAACTGTTGCTGCTGAAAGTTTAAGTGACCAACTTCATATGCAGCTTCTCAATGAGAGATCTCCGTCAAAGCATAGGACTTCAGCAGCATCAGGTCATAGTATAAGTGGGACAGAGGCTGTCTCGTGTGTCATCACATCATCAACATTAGGGTATGCTCATAGGCATTCAGCTTCATCGTTTGCAATCTCTTCCACTTTGCCAGTTCTTTCTTCATCCAGTGTATTTCAAGCCACCCCGAGCAGTTCTCTGCCTGCTGTTTCCAGTGGCCCTCATGCTCAGCAGACAGCCAACCAGATAAAATCACCAAAAGGTCTGTGTGCAATTGCACCAAAGCCTGGGGCATATATCATGAAATGTCCACAGCTTAACCCAACCTCCAGTGCCACCCGTGGGAGGACTAGGGGAAAGGAAGTGAGCCCTAAAAAGCGACAGTTACAGAGGCAGGTTCGAGCCATCCTACCACGGGGATACACATATGAGATGAAGATGACATCACCTACCAAGGTTGCTGCTAAATCTCTTAAGAGGAAGGCCACACTTATTTGCCAGCGCACAAGTCCTGCCAAACCAATCTTGCCAAAAACAACAAGCATGACCCAGGTAAAGAACATGCATTCATATGCACTTATACACACAAGCATATAAGCATGTGTATTTAGAGGCTTTTGTGTATATAACATATATATCTTCGTCTGATGACTATATTCTATTTCTGTCACCTGAACAACAACATATGGTCACAGTATTTTTAGTTACTGTGCAGCAAAACAAATCAAACTCTCCCCCTGTCCATATTCACCACCTACTTACCATTGAATCCTTTACACGTGCACTTAAAGACACATCTCTTCTTTAAGCATTACTCCTAACAACAGTCCACATGAGGCTAATCCATCTTTCACTTTCCCTACCTGTATCCCTCTGCAGAATCAGGATATCTTCAGTTCGTTTTATATGATTCCTCTTTGCATATTCTCTTTATTTTTTGTTAGTCATCTTTCATCAGTCATCAGCACTGTTCTTTGTCCTTCCGTCCTTCATATGTTGTCCATGACTCGTTCTTGTCTCAAGTCCAAAGAATGCACTTCTTATGAGCATGAGTATGCACTATATAAATCCCATGTTTATTATTATATTGTATACACACAAACTTATATGTACACACAAAATGTTACGCAGAAGTATATATACAAACATGTTATATGCATGCTAGCATATGGAATTTTAGGTTACACACAAGCATATATATATATAAGCAAATAGAAATGTTATATACACTTGAGATATATATACACACATATAGATATGTTAAATGCATGCAATCATAGATATGTTATATACACACAAACGTATAGATATGTTTTATGCACGTAAGCAAATAGTTAAGTACATTCTACAGAAAGAAGTGCATTTTTAGAGTTCCACAGCACCTGATCAAAGTGAATGCTCTATGTTTAATTTAGCAACAGTTTTTAATATTAATGTGACACTGTTTTGTCAGGGGCAGTCCAGTGACACTGGAGATACACCTAGATGGACACGAAGGGGAGTCCACCGTGCTGGCAGAAAGCTAAAGGAAAAAGCAGCTGTAAAAGAGAAGAGGTTACAAAAGTAGGTTTGGTAGGCAGAGTGGCTGGTGAGGACCGCAGCCATGAGGAGAGTGATGGGACAGCCAGTGACGTGGAGGAGGGAGCGGTGCTCTCCCAGGAAGACAGTCAGAATGAGGACGATGCCGATGGGGGTGACGAGACCTATGTCAGTCAGCTGATGGCAGCTTCTACAACCATTGGGTATATATATATATGGTCATTTGTTGAATGGAGCATCTTTTTGTGTCATTGAGAGATTTATAAGAATATCAAAAAGTAATAATATATTGAAACCACATATGAGTGCATGTAACCATTTTTTTCAAAATCCTTAAGTTGAACTAAGAGACTTTCTGAAATGTCCAGTCTTTTCAACCTCTTATAGGCATACCATGCTTTCACAAATTTCTAAATCTCTAACAAATCCCACAAAATATTTTTAAAGTTACCAAAAAAAAAACAAATGAAAAAAACTGCACAGAATGTTTCTGTTGACCATCATATTGTGGAGTTTGCTGTTAATTGCACTATGTACTATACACTAGACACTATTTTCATGTACCATGGCTATGAGATGAAAATCTAAATATGTAACCAAGCTGTCTGTTTGATGTGCTATCCAACAGGTTTGATCCAAGGAAAAGATTAAGACTGGATAAAGATTCTAGTAGCCAGGGTACCATGAGCAAAGCAGAAATGCGAAAGGAGCAAAAGCTAGCTATTCTGGCACCAGACATCATGGAAACAGATCCTAAGGTAAGTGACCTGGTATTCTTACAGCAAGCAGACATGTTTTCACAGTAAACCCTAATGTTAAACATACATGTTTTCAGCGAAATCAGAACAGACTCTGAAAGCCTGGATGTCACCAAATGGTCTAGAAAAGAGCACAATGTGGGCAATATTTATAAGTTTAAGGTTATTAGAGTCAGTTTTGAACTTGGTGTGGGTTTGGTTTTTTTAATCCTTGAAGTACTTTGAGTTTAGAAATATAGTCATGCTGCATTAGTGTTTGCAGGAATGTTGATAGAAAAAATATCAGGGAAACAAATCAGGAGAATTGATTCTGGCCAAGTAATGTGACCGTGGTCAAGGTTGAAGTCACACTTGTGAATATGTTGCTATGGGATGAGAAACATGATAATGATCAGTCTGTGTTTTTGTGTGTGTGTGTGTGTGGGGGGGTAATATCTTTATCATATTAGTATATTATTATAAAATAAAGTGATACTTGACTTTTTTCCTAAGAGCAAATTTCCTGGCTGTTGTTTATTGTTAGCAGACACAGTGCTATAAATGGCTAGAGAGTCATTTGAAGGAAATAGACAGTCATCTGTAGTTTCACAGAAGATAAACTGTCAGTATAGCACTAACATCTTATGTAGACGCAGGGCTTCTGCTTACGCAAAAAATTGCGTACAGTACGCATTAAAAGTTCGGAGGACCCCTTCAATTTTTGTCAATGGGGACCCCTTCAAATTTGGGCGAAGAACAGGGACCCCTTAAAAATCTGAAGAAGGGGTCCCTGGGATCCCAAAGAATTTAGCCTTAGCAGAATCCCTGTAGACGTGTATACACGTGTGTGTGCCTTCATGCCTGTGCATTTGTATGTTTGCCTGCACGCGTGTGCACATACATTCATTGTAGGTGTTTATGTGTTCCTGTGCATTTCATGCAGAGAGATGTCCGGGACACAGCGTTTGCTCAGGCCTATTTAAACAAGTTGAAAGTGAACCTGCAGAACGACCCTCACACATACAGCAAACTCATGCAGTTGTTGGTGCAGTTTGAGAAGGATAATGGTTCACCTGTGCAGGTATGAAATCATCATTGAGAGGGCTGTTGAAGTGGTTTATCTGTGTAAAAACTATTAAGAAACAAAATGTACCTCCAGAACAATGTTAAAATTGGCATCAGGACATTACAGCATTCTGTATGATCTGTGAATCTGTACTGAAGAAGCAGTAATACACCTAATAAAGCTAGAAATGACATGTTGGGCATGAAAGCTCCTGTGATAATCTTATTTCCTGCCACTTGAAAGTGAAACCTGTGCATGGTTTTGGGAGAATTATTATTAGTCTGTAAGAGAAGCTTATACTCAGTTTAAAATTTCATATAAATACATAAATGAAAAGTACATGACTTTTTTTTTCTTCTTTCTAGCCATTAGTGTTTAAAAATTAGTATAAATTCATATAAATTTAATATAAATGAGGTGAAAGATTACAATTGATTACTTAAATTCAGTCCTAGGTATGGTCACCAAATCATACAGACGAAAAATACTATCAGATAAAGCCATAGTAGCAGGCTCATGGTTGCTTTGTGTTGCCACCATCAATCTTCTGCAAGAAGTACTATCCCGTAAAGCTAATGCAATTGGCTTTGTGCTAACATTATCTGAAAGAAGCTTGCACTGCTCTCATGTTAAGTGTCTTGCATACTTTTAGATACTGGATTTTTGTTCTCTGTCACTGTTGCATTTAATATTCTCTCTAAAACTTTATGAAAGGATTATTCTAAAGCTTTATGTATGTGGGTATTTATGTATGAATATTTTAATTTTTCACTTACAAACATATGCACAAAAGTAATAATGCCCTGTCTTTGCCTTCACAAAGCTTGTTCATAATTAAGCAAAATTATCTGTGAAAAATGTATCAGCTATCCATTTGGATGGGCACAATTATCTTCTGTCCATCTGCTGACCCGGCTGAGAGGGTCTTCCAGGTTTGTGGGTGGGTGCTGGCTGTACTGGTGCACTTCCTCAGATGTACAGACAGACAGACTGACAGACAGACTGCTTGTTTCACTCTCTCTTCTTGGTGCCCTTACATGCTGGGCTTGACTGGCGACAACAACTGCTGGCTGTCTACGGTGACGGTGATGGCAGTGCGTTACCATGTCAGTCAGTTCTTGCCGAAAGCGTTTTCCACTAATGCAGTACAAGAAAAAGTTGATGGTGTGGTTAGCCCACTGCAGAAAACTGCAAACAGCACTAATCAGAGCATAGTTGGCCACCTGCACACAAGATAAATTTATTACTATTTTTAAACAGTCATTGTATCTGCTTATCTTAAAACAGAACATCTACAAAATCATGGTCATAAAATATGTTGTCTACATAAGTTATGAAAGCCAGAGTAAAGTTTTAGAAGTGAGTGCTGTACAGCAATTTCATCACATTAGTAATGTCAGAAGACTGCATAATGTCAACTTTCTTTGTAACAGACTTTATGTACACAGCGCTTTCAAATAATTCGTTACAGTAAATATATAAGTAAACATGAGACAACAACATTACCACTTCAAAATTGATGTGACCACTTGGTGAGATGAACTGGAAAACTTGTTGGCGGATGCAGATAAGAATGACCCGTGGTGCTGTGAGAATCATGAAAGTGAAGGACACTAGAAGCAACATGGTAGTCAGCCGCTGCTGGAAGTTGCCGGTTCCAGCGCCTATTGCAGTAGGCATGGTAGAAGAAGGAAAGTTGGTGATGCGATGCCGATTGTAGTGAATGATAAGAACATTAAAGATGAGCAGCAGGCAGAATGGCAGGAAGCAATAGAAACTGGCATCTAACCATGGCCACACATAGTCACGGAAATACAGGAATTGGGTTTTTGGGAGGCAGCCCTTGCGCACAGTGACAGTTGATGTGAAGAAGAAATGCATATTTTTGGCCACACACACCAGTGTCACCACAGCTGCTGCTATCCCTGCATTACGTGGTGTGCACATCTCTGCTGCCTTAAGAGGGTATCGCACAGCTATGAATCTGCCACAAGAAATATTATGTTATCTTTGGCATGTATTTGCAGGCCTGGACAAGTTCATCATAGCATTTCCTTAATTTCTGATTTGGGGTAAATACCATTAACAAACCCTTTAAAGCAGGGGTGGGCAATTAATTTTCCCAAGGGGCTGCATGAGAAATTGGGATGGTTTTAGAGGGCCGGACTAATATAGTCAACTCAGTTTTACCCAGTACTGTATATATAGTATATATACTGGCGGGCGGGCCAGTCAGAGACAGGAGGCGGGCCGCCCCTTGCCCAGGTCTGCTTTAAAGTGAATTATCCCTTGTCTATAAATATAATTATAGTATTCAGTTTCTTATGTCATTCAGGTTTTTGGCAGCTTTATAAAATTGGAATGAACTAAGTCTTGTACAACAGTTGAGCTAGCAGGCAGAGGTGAGGTCACAGGACAAGATTTTTTTTTTCTTCAAAATGGCAGACCTTGTCTCACCTGTCTATGGTCGTAACAACTAGTAAGCATGAGGACAGATCCACTCACCTGTCTATGGTCATAACAACCAGTAACCATGAGGACAGGTCATAGCTAAGGTAAATGAAGAAGTCCATGGTGCGGCAGGAACCGTGCGTCTGGATGAAGACATCCACTTCATCATTCAGTATAAAGAAGAGACGGCGTAGACATGAGAAATACAACACCATGAGGTCTGTCACAGCTAGCAGAGCAAAGCTGAGACAAGTAGAGGAGGCTAGCATGGTTTTGCGAGCCATCACAGCCAGTGTTAGTAGGCTTGTCACTGTTCCCAGTGCTACCAACACCCCACAGCCCCAGCGGCCCAGTTCCAGTGATGCTGTGTATGCTGGGTACAGCTTGAGGATATCTGTTAAAGATGGACTTGGTCTGGTTGGCGGTGCTGGAGATGTTAGATTTGTTTGTGAGGCAATACTACTATTGTCCATTGAGTCGTGCCAATTCCATTGTGCTGACATTATGCTCTTGTCATGTACTGTTAAATGGATGTTGCATTCCAGAACTGTACCATTGTCATTTACCGTGCTTGTTATCTTTAATCACAACAGACTCATTGTCCAACATGTTTACAAATTGTAACTGATTTCTTTAAGGAAACCAACTGTTGCAAGCTTCTTCATTCACAACAATCTCGTCTTGTAGTATATCCAAAAATGTAAATGTAGCTGATTTTATAAAGCCAGCCAGCCACATTAAAAGCTTCTTTGCCTTTATCTGATTTGGTGATGAAGAAAACTGAAGTTCTGCTGATGTCTGCTAACTAATACAACAAAGAGAATAATTTATTTTGAGCTGGCACAGTAGCACAATATCTATTTCCCAATGCTCATAAGCAACCACTTTAGATGTGATTAGAATTTTTCTTTTTGTTATTTTCTTTATTTTTGTCCTTACCTCTCAAAATTTATTGCACATCATCATGGCTTTCTTTCATCATTGTTTGCTGTAGAATTTGAAAGTCACAGGATTTGACTCGTGCACCTTTGCAGTTCGAATAATCCTGAAGTTGGTCACAGTATACTTTCTGCCTTAGAAAGTCTACACAACTGAGGAATTAATTGACTGAAGATTGCGTAGTGACAAGACGTTTCTTGCTGCTTATCTTTTCACTTGAACTAGTGGAGGCAACCTGCTGTTGACTGCTGTCTCTTTCTGCCGTCCTGCTGTGGCTGTGGTCATTTGATAACTGAGTTGCATGAAGCTTATTTGGGCTTGGTACCTGCACACTCTGACGGGGTGTTTGCAGGTAGCGCTATGGCTGGCCATACCATGCCACCAGATGCTGGGAACTACTGCCACACTAAGACAGAACTACAAAAGTAAAGTGTTGTTTTATGTTCCCAATAAAACACTCTTCTGCGAATATTTCTGCTGAAGAACTCTCCATGCAGCAATAACAAGAACATCATGTTTGTTCCCAGCCGTTAGACACCTCTCATTCAGACTAGAGCAACTCAAGGATAGCCATTAGTTTCACTGTTGACTTCTGATGATAAACAATGTGGATCTGCACAAAATCAGTTGATTTTTAAAAAAAAATATATTTACTGTTGGCTTAACTGGCAGATATTTACTTTTAGTAGCAGACAGCCATGTCTTCATCTGCCTTTTGTTCTACATTTATTAACAGTTTCGATTATTTTGTGTAACATTGTCCTAATTTTTTATATAAGCACTTCTTTTAGTTGATTTTATATTTTAGTTGTAATTATGTCATCACACTTGCAGAGCATCATGAGATGCTTCCTTTATTATTTATGTCTTTGCCATCAAGGATTGAGTAGAAAATTTGTTAATAACTTTAATAAGGTTTTTCCTGATATTATAGATTTCGCTAAAGCTGTAGACATGATGACATTTTACTTGTATTCATGTAACATTGCACCATAACAATTCTTTTTCTCCATCATCTGTATTCCATTTATATAGCTTTAGATATTTTATTTGTATTGTAGCTGTGGCTGTGGTGATATTTATATTGTATCTCTTTTGTTCCATTGATGTAACCATAGATATGACAGTATTTTTATTGCATCTCTTATATTCATCTGATCATGCATCACAAGCTTTTCTGACATCTTTTATTCTATTAAAGAAGACCTAGGGTACTTGATCAGGTACAGCTATATCACAAGGCTTGTTTTTTTGGCATCCCTAGGTGTATCAAGAGGTTTGCATTCTGCTGCAAAACTACCCACAGCTACTTGAGGAGTTTGCCACCTTCCTTTCCCCTAGCCAGGCCTTGCACACTAACTGTCTACAGAGTTTAAGACAGTTTGCTGATGCTCGAACATTTCTTCGCAGACTTGAGGTAGGAAATTATTTGGTTGTTTATCGTTCATTTAAGATTAGCATGTAGAGAGAGTTTTACAGTGTGGTGTGGGGAGTCAAGGCTGTTTAATCTGTGATGAGTGGTGATTGTTTTTTGTGCCAAGTTAGATCAATAATTTATAAGTGAGTGTTATATTCTGGTAATATTTCTCCATTGATTAGAAGTACTGTCAATTAATGCTTTAGGGCCTATTCATTTATTCCTTGACTGGGACACTGATTTTTTTTCATTTCATTTATTTTGTTGGCTGATAAACAGTTAAATTGGTTCACTGGTACTGGTCATTGGGAGGAGTAGCTGGATAGGTGCAGGCTCACTGCTCAAATACTTTGTCTCGAATGCCTGTCGTCAGCTCTCCATGTCAGCAATCACTGTCCACATATATCCATACAGTAGGAGCTTCTTGGTAGTTCTTGGTTGTAAACCTAATGGTATTGCTGGGCCATAACCTGTCCAGCCTAGCCACTGCTGATGCTGTTGTTGCAATCCTGATGCAGACATCTGCTATAAAGCTCCACCCTTTCCGAGGTGGCTCCCAAGTACTTGAAGCTTTATGCCTCCTCAAGCTATACTCTGTGCATGTAGAGTACTGTTTTGCTGCTGTTGCTAACCAAGACTTGGCTTGTGTCAGTGCTTGTCTCCATTCCATATGCATTCACATTGTCAGTTTGTTGGTAAGGTCTTGCAGTTCAGTGCTGGAGGCTGCCATCCATATGCAAAATTTAGGATGCTTGTGGGTCTCTCACTGATGGAGATGGAGGTGTGATGGTCATAAAGGGTTTCTTAAAAAAAAGTTGAACAGTACAGGCAATAGGGGCAACCTTGATGGGCGCCTACTGTCATGCAAAAGAAAGCTCCCATTTGTCTTAAATAGAACTCCTTGAGCTCATTCAGTGCTTCATTGACTTGAATGAGGCTCTTCATGAATTTTCACATCACGTGCCACAGCCGCTCATGCCAGACTCAGTCAAAAGCCTTTTTAAAGTCAGTGAAGTTTGAAAGAGATCCTGCTGGTGCTGTAGATACTTTTCTACATGATGTGACTCTTGATGTTTTGTTCAGCTGGTGCTGTAGGATCTGCTCAACTGTGCTTCTGCCTATTCTGAAGCCAGCCTATTCTTCTGCTGGCAGTTCTTCAGCAGTGGTGTTAATGTGATTCTGAATTACAGTCAGCTTGTTTGACCAATTAGACTTATGTTTTTGTAATTTTGGTTCTGCTTATTGTGCCATTCCTTGCATTCCCAGATTCTTTGGCAATGAGCAGTAAGGACATTTGCTAATTTCTTTTCCTCACCCTGCTTGATCAGCTCAGCTGGGACCTTTTCAACTTCTTTCCATTTAAACTGTTAACCTTTTCCCATAGGGACTGGTAAGGACTCACATGCTTATTGTGGAAACACTTTATTTGAAGCCCAGAGCACTGAAGTGCTCAGCAAAGATACTTTATTAATAGAATGTGGGAACAGACAGCTGCTGGATCTCTTGAATATGAACAGCTGTAGCACAGCTGACCTGAAGCATGCATGTTATATTGAGGCATAAGCATAAGAAAAGATTGAGAGAGTGCGTGGTAGTTGTGTTTCTAAAGTGCATTAAAGATTCATTGGGTTTATTGTGTCATCTGTCATCTATTCCAGCTACATTTTGAGAAGTCACAAGCACAGTTCCAAAGGATACTGCGAGCCATCAGTCGCTGGAATAACAAGTGTGGGTCTCCAGCTGAGTTGAGACAGGCACTTGTACCTCTCTTACGCTCTGCTCCTCAGTATCTCTTGCATGACCTTAGCCGCTTTTTCCCCGATGATCATCCACCAGACAGGTGAGAGTCGGGTATCATTTTACTTATCTAACTTTCTTTGTCCTAAACTATATTATTGTGCAGATAACTACCATAAGATGATGCTCACATAAGACAGTGCAGAATGTATTAAATGAACTTTGCGTGATGTAGGACAGTGGCAGGTGGAATGTGGCTGAACTGATTTGTAATGATGCATATGGCAATGATGATACTGACAGTAGTGTGTTTGCCTTTGACAGCCATGCAGATGACTTTGAGGACATCACTCTAGATGACAGCGATGCTTCCTCCCCAGATGAGTTTGAAGAAGTGGAGCTTGTAGAAGAGAATGATTCTTATCGCACTAAGCGCTGTCCCTGCTCCTGCCATACAGATTTGCCAACCACACGCCGCTGCAAGCGGGTTGGCCATTGCTTGCGATGCAGTCTCAAGGTGAGCTTTGGGTCTGATAGGGAAAAAAGATCTAAAACGTTCTTAGACATCATCTGACAGAAAAATGATCAGAAATGCTCTTAGACATCATCTGATTGAGGAAAACGCCTTCTTTCAGTCCACATCACAGATTGGTAAAATACACTAAAACTTGACATAGATTCATGGACAAAACAAAACAACAAAAAGTCACTTCAGCTAGTTAGGCGAAGGGACATCACAAGAGTAACTTGATACAGTGTCTGTGATTCAGGGTCTGGTCATGAAAATCATTCAGTGCATTATGCATTTGTTTAAACACAGGTGTTCAACGGGCGACTGTACTTCCAGCCCAGCAATGTGACATCACGCCGTCCAGCAACAGTTACCTTCCATGATCCCATTCCCATGCCAACACCGTGTGACCCCCCACCTCCATATCTTTTCCACCAGCACCAGGTGCAGGAGGTGGAGAGAGGGGCTGAAGAGAAGTGTGGGGAGGATGCCAGGAAAGGTGAGACACACTGCAGGCAGGAAGGCAGTCAGCACCAGGTGTGTGGTGTGGAGGACAGTCAACACCAGGTGTGTGGTGTGGAGGGTGGAAAGGCAAAAGAGGACCTGCAAAGCATGGGGGCTAGTGCAGAAACACCTCCTGTAGGTGTCCTTCCCACCACTACCAGCACCGACACCAACACCAGCATGTTTTCAGGGGTTAGTCACTCTTGACTTCATGTTAATGCTTCATTTCTTAGTCTTTACTATTTAGTCTATGTTTCTTCTTTGGTGCAGCTTTGTATTCACAGTTCAGAATTATCTTTTTTCATGAGAAATGATAAATATGGTTTCCCCTGACAAACCTCCCCCCCTCCTCCCAAATAGCTTTCTCAGTTTCACTTGTTTTTATAGACAATAGACTGCTTGTGTAGGTTTCCCTACTTCTTTCATTTACATTTGGTTTTTATACAGTATGAATGGTCCAGCTATTTTACTCATTTCTATCAGATGAGACATAGCCTGGGTTTTAAAATAAAGATTACTCACAACAAGTCACCTCTTCATCAATAATCTAATAAAGCAGCGATATACTGACAAACGAAATCTGTTTCAGGAAGGGTTGAGTCACTCAGACAAACCTGATGAGCCACACACATATACTTCATCTAGTGTCACTCCTGCTTCAGAGGGCGAGATATCTGGGTGTGTGAGTGGACATATACCCCCACTCAACTGGCCTCCCTCCACCCTGCTGGCAGCCAACAATGGCGCAGTATTGTTTGCAGGGCCTGACAACACTGTCATCATGGTTAATCCTGCTGTGGCCACACGGGGGGAGCACATGCCAGCAAGACAAGAATCACGATGTGTGACAGTGAGAGATGAAGACAAGTGTTTAACTTCAGACTCTGCAGCTCGTGTAGCAGCTGACAAAACTTTTTATTCTGCTGCTCCATCTGTCAGCTCTCATACCAGGGATGTCTCCATCATCCCATGATGGCCTGGTTGATCTGCTGACCAAGACAGACTCTGCTGCAGGGCATTGGGTCTCTCATTCGTCACATGAGTCTGTGTTGGTGAACACTGGGGCAGATATGAGAAGTGAGTTGCCTCACCTGCTGACTTCACCAAATATGTTGGGACTTACTGAGACCACTGTGCATCAGCAGTATCAGGGAGACTTAACTCAGAATAGCTTGTCTCTGTCAAGTTTGCTAACAGACGATTCCAACACGTGCTCAGATCTCTTAGCAAAGGTATGTTACCACAGCACAGCACACCTGACCCACCTTCAGGCATACACACCACATGACATACTTCACACCTGTCCATTGATCACAGGAGAACAGAAGGAATAAAATCTAGTAAAGCATTTGTAAAGTGATAAAATATATTGTTGTATTTGATGGTTCTCAAGTGCTTAGAGTGCATAAAAATTTAAATGTTTAAGGTTTTGTTGTCATTTTCAAGCCTGGGCTTATCTGTTTCAAAGCTTTCATTAAATATTTAAACAGATTACTATAGTCATAGGTACACCAGCTGAGACTTTCACACTTGGATCCACTCATCCTTGCACACATGTATGATCATAATGTTTGCATTCATATTACTGGCTGACAAAAATGGCAGACAAATCCTGTGACATATGAACGCTACTATGTGCAAATGAATATAGATCATGTAAGCTTGAACCATGATTGTATAAGAGTTTATTAGGTGGAGCAGATATAAATGTGGTGAAGTTTTGTTTTCTTATTGTGTGCATCCATATAAAGCTGCATCTAATTGCCCCCTGGGATAAAGTCTTATCTCATGCACCGTTAGATGATAGTGTCTTTGGCTACATTTCACACCAAAATTGTTCCTTGCAGGCCATGAAATTTGCTCACATCAGACAGGATTCTACCCAATATGTCCCATGTAATGTGCCAGATGATCAGATTTCTGCATCTGTTGGTGATGCCTCAGTGCCTCATAGCAGCCATGAAGTGACAGGTGCAGTCAACCATGGAGTGGATACCAAGTGGTCTAGGTACCTTGTGTTTTACTGGTGGTGCTCAATATGAATTTTGTGAAAGGATGTCATAAAGGGTAGACAGCAGGCATTTCAGAGGGAAATATTGGATTCAAAAATAATAAGGTCCTGGATCTCACTTAACAGTAGTCATGCAACCTTTGGTCTCTCATCCTTAATATAGTAAAGGTCAGAATTATACAGGAAATAGGCAGGGTCATCATTAAACAGCACTACATACATTCCATGTTCTCTTTTGCATTTGTACAAAGAGATGATGGTTACGTCCTATTTTAGTTAATTAAGGCTTTCACAAGATGGACGAACTGTATAAATATTAAAGCCATTATAGCATTTACCCTCCCTTTCATGTGTATTTGTGGAATAATAAAACACAACTCACTCACATCTTACTCAAGTGTATATTAGGGTATTTCTAGATTATCTTAATTCATTCTCATTAGTTTGTGTTTTTCCCTGATTAAATCAAATCATATCAAATGATTTAATTGTTTAGGAGAAGAATAGGAGTAAAGTTTTTTTAATCTTACAGCGCTTTCAGCTGCTTGGATTATTATGGCAAATAATGGCTTATAGTCAAGTATATGCAGATTATAGATGTTTGGGTTAATTATTCTGGAAAATGATAGCTTAGTTATAGTCAAGTATTTGCAGCCTAATTATCCATTTTTGTATGCTAAAAATATTTACCAAAAATGTGGGTATCAATATTTTTTATTGTTATTGATCTATACTTATGCATCCCTGTTTAGACAAATGCTTTATAGGCGCTGATACATTTGTATATGTGTAGCACTGTCATTAGCATTTATAGGTTCTATTGTGAAACCATACCAACTAATTATGCCTGTCTGTGACAGGGAGGCTGACAGGCTAATTCTAGAGACGGTCAAACAACAAGGACCAGCCTCAGAAACATACGAGTGGCTTGCTAGACAGCTGGGTATCTGGACATCTGAGCAGGTGAGAAGTGCAATTTTTTGGTATAGTCAGCATTTTGGCAGGGTGAGAGGACTTGTCGGGAGAAAGGTACAGTGGATTGAACAGTTTGTGTGCAGTAGTTCCTTTCATTGAATATACCCTAAAGGTAAAAAAGTAAAAAATTTAAGGAGTCTCACTGTGTTAAAGGACAAATATGCTGGTCACATTTTTTATCTTGTGCTACATATACCATTTACCTATATATATATATCTTGTAAACATAAATAAAGTTTGCAACATTTCTCCTTGCCAGGTATCTGACCGTTTTGACCACCTAATGCAGCTGTTTTCTGAGGGCCAGGAGACAGACGAAGAAGACTTGGAGCCGTCACCTAGCTAGTAATGTGCAGACAGGCATTTATAAAACCACGTCGATAAAAAGCTTCAAACTTGAAACTTGGCAAGGTCCAGCCAAGGCCAGAATAAGTGATCCCCAGCCTCTTCCTCCATCTTCTGCACATTAACATGTCTTGGACTTCTCATCAGAAATCCTTTAAGAAGACAAGTTTTGGCCAAAGATGCATTAAGGCACTATAAAAAAGCCATTTTTGTATTTTGATGTGATAGCTTTTCAGTACTGTGTGGAAAGGCTACTGAAGATGAATACAATATTTGATAAGATCTTTGTTTTAGATACTGTTTAGTGTGATCAGGAGTGGGTTTGTACACAAACTGTAGATTTTTGTGCATACTGGTTTTGTTTTGAATTCAACTGCGTATGTTGTACACTTGTACATTGTTATGAGCAAGTAAATTTCTCACATAACACCTCTTGAGCTGCAAGTGTATGTGTATTTATTTGTATGTTTGTCATTAGCGCCTGTCTTTTTTGTTTGGTCACTTTTGTCTGGACTATCCTTGTTGAAATCGCTGGCTGTTCATATTACTGCGCATGTTCATCCTCTTCTTTGGGTTCAGTGAGTAAATAAAAGTTTAGCTGTTACTGATCCCATAGTTCCGGTTGCCAAAGATCCCATTTCCAGTGGCAGTACCACTTGCAAGCCAGACTTTTTTTAATAGCACTGCAGTCGATTTTACACAGAGCATGTATTTCATTGATCCTCAAATGTTTCTTGGTCACAGATACACATTTCTTTGTTTTTGTCCTTCCCATGACTGAAGTAACATTGGGTTACATATACATTTAATAACCTATGTCTTTTTCCTTCTCCTAAAAGACTGGGGATATAGTACACTACTTTGTTCATTGTTTGGTTATTGTAAGTTCTTTGTCTCTCTCCCCCGTTGGTCTAAGAATAAGAGAGTGGAGTACAGTTTTATTACTGTGTAAAATGCTCTCCAATATTAGTCTATGGTTATTGCTAGATTGGTTCATCTTATGGATCAACAGCTGACTTAATGACACATACTGACAAAAAATTTGTACTTTTAACTGTAATGGACTAGGAGATCAAAGCAAAAGAAAGGATGTAGTTAATTTCCAAATGCACAAAACTCCAATAGTTACCTTCTACAAAAGACTTGTATGCTTTCTAAAGATGAGGATTTTATTACATGGTGCTGGGGAGGTAAAGTAATGCTGGCTTGGCTACAAACTACGATGATCTTGCTGTGCTTGATAATAACAGGTGGCAATCAAGGTGATTAGATCAGTTACATGCCTTTTCAGTGGCATATCTTAAAATGGTGGAAGTAGCATAAAAGACATTCATGTGCAGGCTGCATGTGCACTAGAGAAGTGGAAAGGTTTTTGTTAGTTGTTTTTTTTGGAGGGGTGGAACTCATGAATCCTCATCCTAGTGTGAATATTTATTGCAGCTGCCTGGTGATGCTTTCATGGATTTTTCTTAACAGCAACTGTATCAAGTGCCTCAGATTTCCTCTTTTCTTTTTAAAGGCTGGACCATTACAAGCTGTATAGATCTTTAATGCGGTAGACAAATGAGAATGAATACAGAGAATTTTTAAAAATTCAGGAAAGGCTGCATGACAGAGCCTAAGACTGCACGGAGAGAATGCATAAAAAAAAAAATAAGGAAATCTAGTTTAAATACACACGCTTGTACAACATCCAAAAAGAAAAAATTGCACATGCAGGCACCACACACAAATATATGCAACATTGACCATATTGATTTATTGCAAATGGTGTAAAGATAACTTTTGATCATTAATCATAAAGACCATCTTAAAACCTATGGCTAAGATCTGGCCACCAAGTACCCTAGATAAGAAGGCATAATACATTTGTTTTCTCTAAAAGTGGAACAGTATACATTGTGCTGTATAACTATTGCAAGCCTATGGCCAGACAGAGCTATGTGAAAGATCAATGCTGTACCAACACTAGTGCAGGACAAAGTAATTTTAAAAATAGTTTAAAAATCAGCTGAACTCACATTTGTATCTTGAACACACAGCAGGAATGATCACTACAAATATTTGCCTAGCGCCTGCATTTTGTTCCCAGAAAAGTTTCTAGTCCTTGTTGGTGTATAAAATTCAACTATGGAATGTTGAGGACAGGATATTCCTAATCTTCCTCTCATCAGTCATCAGCTGCTTTAAGTCTTGTGGCTACTGCTTGAGAGCAAGACAAGCATGCTTAAGCCCACAGAATGTTTTAGTAACAACTACAGAACTGTCTAGTGTCTTGCCACAGATATGACTGTAACAGTACTTGGTTTAACAATTTTTCAGCTCATTGTTATCCCAGTAATTAAAGAAATCCATCAAGTCTATTTCAACACATTTTAAAATGCACTCACTGTATAGTCTGTAGGATGTATTGTACCTAATGTTTCAATAGTTACATTCATAGATGCTCATACATACACATACCCACATTGATTCCAATGAAAATATATACCCTTAAATCAAAATTCTACAGAAAAGGACACCAAAACAGCCACAAATTTGAGTCATCACAGTAAAATCTTCTATCCGTCCTTTAAGACAGTTGACTACAACATTGTTTTACAAGCTGATTCCAGTCTTTTAAGTCCATGTTTATAACAGCTGCTGTAGTTTTAACTATCTCTGGCAATGTAATAAACAAATAGATCACCAATTTCAGTAGACCTTCATTGTACAATAACACCACACAATGCTGATGAAGTGCAAGAACAAATCATAAAGTCCCAATGAATTATTCTGTCAGTACATCACTCTATTAATGCAAACCCTCTCCTCCTTTTTTTTTTTAACAGACTTTCTCTTAAATATTGATTTGACTAGTTTAAGTAATAACTTGAGAACTGCAAAAATATTGAAACAAATTTCGGAAAGTTCTAAAAAAACAAAACTGAGCCACACACCGAGCACTGTGCTGACTGAATTTGTCAAAGGCTGGGTCACTGACTCAGTTTCCCAGTTCAACATAAGTGCAAAGTGTACCTGGGATGCAAGACTGAGCAGCGACCGCCTACAGACAAGCATTGTCATCAGTTTGATTTGGGTTAGATAAATTGTTGCATAAGAGAATAGTGTCATCTGCTGTGAGTGCATTTTGAGCTTGTGTCAGCTAAATGTGCATGTTCTGTTATGGCTGCACCTGAACATATAAAGACTTGTCATTATTCCCACAACAAAACAGTGCAACAAGTATTTACATAGCATTCATTTACTTTGTATTAGGTATTGTAATTTAAAGTATGCTGGAGGATATGTGTAAGTGGAAGTTGTATGCAAATACTTTGCTGTTTTATGTATGGGACTTCTACATCCCCAGATTGTGTAATGTGCAGGTCTTGGGACCAATTCCCTGCACATACCAAGCGATGACTGTATTATGTAGTAGTCGCTGATTAACTGTAATAATGTTTAATTGCTGTGTGCTGACAATGTTGCATCTTATTGTGGCGTTAGATGATGCTCCATGAACCCTTTACACAGAAAAGAAGATTTCCCATGTACATCCACAAACAACTGTTTCACTACGCAAGTTGTCAATGTCATTTTGCATCACTTATTTCTTAGCTAAACTTGGCTCACTGCATCACTACATATGAAAATCAACTAGTGGACAAAGATGATGGCACACCTTTTTTCTTGCTGCCTCCTAGTTTTCTAGGAATCTAACATTCTAATGAACATGAAAATATATAAAGCACATAGCCATCTGAATTGTGCCAGTGACAGAAAAGAACACTAAATAGTATAATTCTGTTTTATCAATAGTGTATGTAGGATACATGAGCTACATCGAAGGGAAAACATTGAACAAGGAACAGGTAACAAGATTTAGACACAGATATGTGAAGGCATATTCATGCTAGATTAAGGCAAGTGCAGATATTAGTATGCATAGTGAAAGAGTTCTTATGCCATATGAAACCTATGCTAATATATATATATGTCTTGGATCTTAACCCTTTTACCATCAAGGAAAAAAATTCTTGAAGTATTATCTTGAGAACTGAATCAGTTTTTTTTTTCAAAATGCCTTCTTCTTCCCACCATTATTTTACCAGAAAGAAAACTGTCTAACTATATCTGTTTTTCAACAGTATGTGAACTAGGCACTTTTGTCAAGCCAACAGTAATTGTTGGCCACCATTCAATGCAGATACTGCCAACTCAATAACTGTACCTTATAAGCAAAGTGCCAGAGATAATCTTGTTACACCATGAAACAACACACAACAAATTGAAAGTATGGAGTGCTGTCATTACTTTTATCTGCTTCAGTGCCACAAGAGCTAGAATCTATCTTCCCTAAATGTTTTCTGATAAATAATTAGCTAAATAAAAACAAAAAGTGAATGGACTATGAAAAAAATTATAGCAAAGAGTTAATTTAACCCTTGGCACAAACCTCAGTTTGCCTAATACCAATAAAGATCTACTACTTTCAACAGCCCTGTGCTTTACGGTACCTCAGCTATGTATAACAGTCAATGCAAAAGCAGAAAGCTTCACCAAACATAGTTATAGTAAACACTTTTGATTTGAGATTAACAGGATCCAGTGCTCTGGCTTAGGACTAAGATCACAGGGGATGGGGGAAGTAGACACAATCTAGAACCACCTGTGACACCTTGCACTTTACTCAAAGGCACAAGCAGGATGCTAAGACACGTAGGGCTGTGATAGAGCAAGGACGGCTTGTGATGAGGAAGGGAAGTTTGGTCACAAAAACATTTTCAGCAGAGACTTCATTTGTTTAAAGATAAGGCTACACAAAATCACGAGTAACCTGAAAGCTATTTAACTTAGAGCCACACCCCACTTACTTTTATCTATAAAAAGACTGCATAGATTTCTAATACACATTAAAGTACTAGTCTATCAGTTCTAAGAACACCATTATCATTTACTTTACTTGCTTCTTCTTCATCTCACTTATTGCAATCAAACATGCTGCAGCCTGTAACTGCTGTAATCAGGTTACAGTAGCCACTCACTTTGTCAGCAAATTGATTTCTATACAATACTACAGCATGCTGAGAGTAAAGCCATGGAATTCTCCACTAAGTGGACCATGCACAATCAAGAATGAACCATCTAAAGCACCATCTAGGGTACTTACAGTGAAATGCTAATCATAAGAAATAATGAAAGAGATCATGACAAAAAGCTGTCAGTAGGCAAGGTAATCTAATTCTAAATTTTAAAAAACACTTCTTAAAATAAGTAATTACAGCCCTTTACGATGGTACAAAAACACAAATCAAATAAAATGGATGTGAAATGAATATAGTAAAAAAGATGAGAAAAAAACCAGTTAAATTGCCACCATAGTCTCCAAAACTATAAGAATGTGTAACAATGAATATTCTTGAGGTGTGCAGAAAGAGCACAGCAAGCTGGTCATCATTTTGCACTGTCCAGTCTCTCTCAGTAATGCACCCTCACTGACAGTCATATGAGAGCGGACTACCACTGTGATTACTCTGCACCAGATTGCGAGCAAAAGTAGTGTCAGTTATTGTGACTGTGCTAACTCGGTCACTCTTATAAAATCTCTCTACAAACACAGCGTTGTTGCTCTCTGAAATGCAATAATGCACAAAGTCTGGCAAGAGAGTACTTTAAAAGTCATTCTTTATCTGACTACAATGTTCAATTTCATCCTTAAGAAAACTTCACTTTCTTTTATGTTGAGGTAAGAAGGTAAGACAGCTTCTAGCAAGTCCCATTAATGGTCAATGGAGTAAAGAGACCAACTTCAAAGCCACATAATATAGAGCAGCAATGCCAAATCAGAGGAAGAAACAGCTTAAAGTACATCCTTGTAAACAATGTCATAGTTTAAACAAACAATACAATGTTTAAACAAGCCATACAAACAGCCCATCTATATCAAGTCTCTCTAAATAATTTACTTGGCACTTGGTTCTTTTAAGAACATGCTGACAATCCATATTATAATCAATTCTGATGCCAAACAAACATTAAGATATTGAAGCCGTCATAGTAACACACTTGCAGTGTGCTGGCACAGCAGTTACCATTTTAATTGCTTACTTTAAAAAATTTTGTATTGCAAACTTTTATACCTTGAAATACTGCAGCTCAGCTAATGATTTTATGAAGGTTACACAGCTCCTTAAGAAATAAATCTTTTGTAATGGGCTGGAGGCATAGCTTTCATACAGTTACTATTTATCATAGCAGTTTAATCAAAAAGGATTTCTTTAACACTATGTGGACATTCCTAAATGCAAGTTTCAGTAACCATACCCTTGGAAATAGCATGCAATATACTTTGTATTTTCAGATTTGTACACTTGTACAGATGGGCAGTGCATTTAACTGGATTATCTTCATGTTAAATGAAGCTAGGAGTTCAAGGCTTTCTATCATTAAACATTGGCATATGCTAAATATAAACAAGACTAAACAGCAAACAGGACACACTGTAAAAGGTTGGTATATGTGTGGTTGTAACCGGCTGACCTCCAAATATGAGATACAAGTTATACAGTCTTACTAATAAATAACAATTTACACAGTTTAAACAAAGTGTACAAGGTGTCTCTGAAATATGACTGAACACAATCTATAAATGTCTCAGAAATACATGTGAACATCATCTACAGGATGTATTCACACAAAAAATGTTCAAAACTATCTACAGGCTGAAATTTATCCTTTGAACATGTCGGCAGGCCAACAAGATATAGATTGATTACAATTTGCTAATCTTAATAAGAGAAAATCTCTGACAAGTTTCTTTTCAGAAAGGCGGTGACCAACGTTTGTGTCACACAAAATGCAAAAAACATATTGGACCAATCTGCCTGGCATTATGGGTCTCTTTTGTGCAGCTTCAGGAAAGAACCAGGTTTATGCCCACAATTCTCTATCAATTTACCAATGTCAGCACACAAAATAATAGTAACAACACATGTGCTGCTAATCATCAAATTATATACATTAATTCTTATCTCATTGTCATCTCTTTGTTGCTGCATAAATTGCAGGAAACAGTTCACAATTATAAAGTAGTTCTGTATATGAAAAGGTTGTGGGTTTTTTCAATGCTACAAACTAATTTCTCATACTTCTAAATGCATAGGGTTAGACATATCATCGCGTCTGCTGAAGCAGCTATAACTGGAAAGAAAGACATCTCCTCAAGCAGCTATCCTCACTAACTCTCTTTGCTGAAAAGGGGCAGTTCTAAATCTGCTACTGTGGTGATACTTAAACTTAACCTAGTTAAATCAGTTCAGCAAAATGATCCTGTAAATGTAAACTCAAAAAGAGTAAATGAGCTGGCAAAGAATAGTGTCGTGTCTACACACTGTATACAGCAAATACTTAAGTATCTGCTTGCTAACCCTGACAAACAGCACAGAGTTATTCAAGACCCTGACAGCAAAATGCAATGGCACAACAATTCTTTAACAACAATAAAACATAAAATCCTATCTGCACAGTCGCCAAAATCTCACCCCTCTCCACACACACACCAAATAAACAAGTGACAATGTCTAACAAATACTAGACATCACCAGCCACTAAAATCACAGCAAGAAACCTCATGAAATGTCTCCAAACGACCTGCAGGAGAAAAACAATAAGACTAAATGAACAAGAGAAATACTTGACTCCTTCCTGTTATACCCACAAAAATTTGTCAAGTACAAATGTATGAGTATACTTATTTTTTCTTTGTTCAGATGTGACTAGTTTCAGTAACTGGTTCTCAAACACAAATTTCAGAGCTATTGCTGAACATCAAAATGGTAACAGAAAGCAAGTCCATCAAATACAAGGTTTTAATGTTTCACTATTTTATTAAAGTAACAAGGAATGTCAAAGGACATACTTGATAGGGTTTAATGACTTAAAATGAGGAATGAATTAATGTTAAAAGGAAGTTCAGGACAATTCGAAAAAGCTCTTCAAATGTTTCTTTTCTTTTTAAAAAAAAAAACTCATCACCTGGCTGGAGAATTATCATCTTAAAATAAAAAAGCAGCTTAAAACTGCATCATTTGTTGTTTATCTCCTTCCTCTGTGCATAAACAATGAACTGTACTTACACAAATCTGTACATCCATCTCTCCCCACACAAACACACAGCTGATAAGGTTTATATATCAATATATATGTGTGTGTGTGTGAAAGGATGTTATAATGGTTCTGCAAGTGTTATAAAACACTGAATGTTATCACCAACACTGTCTCAGAGAAAAATCAAACACAAATATTACAGGAAAACTGTGGTCACTGTGCTGCTTATGTTCAGATACTAACAAATGTTTATATGTGGACACACTGATGCTGTTATAGTGCAGAAATATCTGAATGTACGATCTGTAGTACAAATGTATCATCCAAAACATACACCTGGCAGTACACTCCTCAACCGAAAAGGAGCATGTTTTATAATGTAATATTTCACTTTAGACATCAGCACCAGCATATTAACCTTCACTGTGTGTGGTGTCCTTTGCAAGACAGCAGTGCTTTATTGCCGCTCTTCTTTGATAACAAATCCCAAGGCAAAAGTGCATGTCCTTAAACATCAATGGATTGAAAAAAAAGTTTGGTGTAGAGAAAAAGTGAATAAATGAAATGGTAAATGAATTACTTCCCTGAAACATCCTGGGTATTTCTGTGGTAAAAGAGCAAAACTGTGTCAACAACTGAGTAACAACATCAACTCACTGATCTACAATGATATGTTGCAGCTGGCTGTGCCATCAATAAGTAATAAATACACAGTGATGCTAACATCTCAATAAACATGAAGTGTCCTGAATACAGCTGAATACAGAAAAACCATCAGCTGCATGCTTTGTGAGATACACCAGGAGTATATCCTAATGAATGGTGAATCCTTGGTGAATTCTGTAGGAAACAATTCACTCCTTCATCCTGAAAAAAAGGTATTCATTATTCAGCTAAATATAAATAAGTCTAATCATTTTTTAACATATATGCAATGAAGAATTACAAAACCTTACACTTTTACAATAACAAGTATACAAACCAATAATCTTACAACAAAAAGAATTTTTAACACTTCTTTTTGAGTCTCATTCAAGATTCTACAAATAATAATAATTGACCGCAGCTGAGCTAAACTTCTTTCACAAACTGTCACATTTTACATTTTTAGGAACAAGCTACGAGTTTTCACCCAATACTGTACAATTTGTTCTCAAGCTGTTAGACAAGCATATAATAAAATGGTCACTTACATCATTAAAAGTAAAATACAGGTGAGCCCACACCATGCTCTCTGGTCCCCTCTGGTGCTGTCCTTGGGCCACCGGGGGCAGGGTCAGTGCTGCTGGACTTGTGGCTCACCCGTTCAGGGGACATCCTGTTTGCAGGTTCGGCCAGTTTTATGATGGAGGAAAGGTTGGAGGGTGTGCTGCGAGATTTCTGGTTGCGCAGAATCATACCTTGTGCCTGAGCGGGAGATGGAATTCTTTCAGAAGGGCTTTTGCTACCACCTCGTGGCCCTGCCACACTTGCAGCTGTTATTCGTGGGGGTAGGCTCTGCGAATGTTGAGGTGGAGGGTGTCGTTGCCTGTTGTTACCCGTCGCCAGTGAGGAGGACAGCTTCAAAGGCAGCTGCTGCACATTGGCCCCTCCAACTTTGTGCTCATTGAAGGTGCTCAGCAGATGCACAGGCACTGCCTTGCCACCCCTAGAGGTTTGAGGCTTGCTGAACATTCGGTAAGGATGGGCAAGACCACACACATCATGAGAAGAGTTGCTGTTGGTGGAGGTCAGTTTTGATGAAGAATCTCTTTCAACAAATCCAGATGTCATAGAAGAAAAGTCAGCAGATGCTGAGCGTCGGTGGCCTATGGACTGATGGGGAATGCCAGGATCGGACACATGGTGATGAGAAGGAAGCTTATGAGTGTCCAGATCCACCATGTGATGCGGCTGCTCATTGAAGACTGAGGCTTCTAGCAAACCCTGTTCTTTCAGCATGTCAATGTGACGCTTGAGCAAATCATGTTGTCGACTAAGTTCTTCCTTCCTTCTCTTAATCTCAACCTGAAAACACCACCTTACATCAATAGTTTGGACATCAATCCCACCTGATTAAATTAGACTCTTGTTTTTCCTGTCTAAAATATATTTCCATAAGGACTTGCAGTAGTTAAAATAAAAATATTTTCTTACAAGGACATGCGGCCCACACCCTCTGCTCCACTAACGCCTGAGCAGCAACAACATAAAATGTTATTGGAATGTACAGGTTTGTTGAAAAGATTTTAACATCATAAATGCTTTATTCATATTATGAAATACTAAAATGTCCATAATAACAGTACAGTACTGCAAACACTTAGCCTATCTAAACACCTATCCTAACACTGTTTGTTTGTTTGTTTATTGGTGTTTTATGCCATGCCAGCAACTAAGGCTATATCATGGCAATAAAAAAGTTTTTATGTTTAAAAGTTTCAGGGTAAATTTTCTCCAGTTATTTAACTTAAAATCAGACCACGGTAATAAGTTAACTAGATGTTAAAGAAACAAATATGGTGTAAAATGGGTGGTGGAGCCCAAAAAGGCCGCCAACAAAACAGAGATTACATAAGATATATTAGACTTAGATTTTGGTGTAAAAGTCCTATTCTTTTTAAAAAACCAAAAATAGCTGCCGATGGGATGGACCTAATAAAACATACAATGAATCCACTGTATAAAATTTTTGACGAATGGTCTGAAGCCGGACAGTTCATGAGAAAGTGTACTACGTCAAGATGTCCCCCACACCAGGGGCAACCTGGTGGTTGTTCCCCTCGCAAGAGGTATCCTTGCGTGGCATATGTGTGTCCTGTCTTTAGTCTTGTTAGGACTACCTCCTCCCGCCTTGTGGTATGGCACAAAGGTGGCGGTCAGAAAGACAGGGAAGAGTGGCGAATAATTTATTCTGACAGAGGGTGTTCCAGAGGTTTTGCCATAAAGTCAGTATGTAGGTTGTAAGTACAGTTTTACAGTCAGATGAAATAAGGAACTGTATTTTACCAGGGGACTGACATGCAGCCTTAGCAGCCTGGTCTGCTCGAACATTGCCTGGAATGCCAGAATGGCCAGGGGCCCAGATAAAGACAATGTCCTTGTTTCGTTCGATAAGTGCTGCATGAATTTTATGAATCTTGACCACAAGGGGGTGATCAGATTCATTTGAAATAAGAGCTTGGAGAGCAGAAAGAGAGTCTGAGATTATCAGAAAGTTGTGCTCCGAAGAGCGGTGAGCATGCTGCAAGGCAAGTGTGATAGCATAAAGTTCTGCTGTAAAGATAGAACTTTCGTCTGCCAATCGGACTGAAGCAGCCTGTTGTGGTTGGCAGGATGGAACTGCAGCCGCAGCGACTGGGCCACCACTTGGGATTTTGGAGCCATCTGTATAGATTGAACAGAATTGAGGATAATCAGAAATAAGTTTACGAAAGTGTTGAAGATAGATGGGGTCACTAGTGTCCCCTTTTTTGAAAGTTGTAAGATCAAAGCGAATCTCAGGAACAGGAAGAGTCCAAGGAGGAGTTGTTTGTGGAGGTAAAGGTTCTACCTGCTTGATATCTACTCCGGCAGCTTGAAGATGAGGTGCTACTCGGAGTGAAAGAGGCTTTTGCTCCTTGGTACGAATGGCATACAGGCAGCACGCTGAGGTCTGAAGACAGCACGATACGCAGGATTCCCAGGATGGATTTTAAGCGACAGGCATACGATAGCATGAGTTTCAAACGACGGAGAGAAAGTGGAGGCTCACCAGCTTCTGCGTACAAACTTTGTACAGGAGTGGTGCGAAAGGCACCCAGACAGATGCGGAGCCCTTGATGATGAATTGGATCAAGAATTTTAAGGTAGGACTCTCGAGCAGAGCCATAGATAATGGATCCGTAGTCTAGCTTTGAGCGGATCAGGGCACGGTAGAGACGTAGCAGAACCGTGCGATCCGCTCCCAGCTGACATGGCCAACTACTCTAAGAATGTCCAAGGCTTTCTGACAAGATAGGCGTAGAGATTTGATATGAGGTAGAAAAGACAGTTTACGGTCAAAGATGACCCAAGAAATTTAACCTCTTGGACCACCTTGAGTATCGTGCCTTTGACAGTGATAACAGGGTTTGGAAACATACCTCTCAGTTTGCAAAAGTGGATGCATACTGACTTCGTAGGAGAGAAATTGAAGCCGTTTTCTGTCACCCACTTTTGTACTGCATTTACACACAGCTGAAGCCGGCGTTCGAGGCATGGAAGGGAGCGGCCTCGTATGCAGATAGCAAAGTCATCTACATACAAAGAGGCCTCTAAACCTGGACAGACTGATTTCAAGATTGAGTCGATTTTGATGTTGAAAAGAGTTGGAGAAAGAATGCTGCCCTGAGGGACGCCCATTTCCTGTTCCTGAGGATCAGACAGTATAGACCCTACTCTGACTTGAAAATGGCGGTTTGAAAGAAAATTCTCAATGAAGAGTGGCATACGACCCCGGAAGCCCAGGGCATGGAGGTCTAACAGAATACCCCGCTTCCAGGTAGTATCGTATGCCTTCTCTAAATCAAAAAACACCCCTAGAACATGTTCTTTGCCGACAAAAGCGTCCCTGACAAAGGTTTCAAAACGGACCAAATGGTCCAGGGTGCTGCGGCGTTTTCTGAATCCACACTGCAGGTTGGAGAGAAGACTCTGAGATTCGAGGTACCAGGTAAGGCGAGCATTTACCATACGTTCTAGAGTTTTACACAGACAACTAGTGAGAGCGATAGGGCGGTAAGAATTTGGATCAGAGGTATCCTTACCAGGTTTTGGAATGGGTATAACTACTGCCTCTCTCCACGAGGGGGGAAAACAGCCGGATACCCAAATAAAGTTGAAGATATCTAGAAGGAGAAGGAGAGAAGACTGTGGGAGATGTTTTAGTAGCTGATAGGAAATATTGTCAGGACCCGGTGCAGAATCCTTGCTCTTTTGAAGGGCCTGTTGTAGTTCAGAAAGAGAAAAAGGTAGGTTGTACTTTTCGGAGTTGTCTGAAGAAAAGTCACAACCCGAAGATTCTTGTACAGATTTTACGCGTTGAAAATCTGAAGAGTAGTGTGAAGAGGAAGAATTATGAGCAAAGGTGGATGCTAAGGAATTTGCGACATCCTGTACCTCTGTGAGAATAGAGTCTCCAACCCGCAGATGGCTTATTGACTCAGCCTGAAATCTTCCCTTTATCTTCCTTATGGCCGCCCACACCGCTTGAGAAGTGGTACGGGAGGATAATGAGGACACAAATCTCTGCCACGCAAGTTTCCTTGCCTGTTTAAAAATATAACGGGTATGAGCTCGGGTACGTTTAAAATTTATTACATTTTCAGGAGTGGGTTGACGGAAGGCAAGACGCTGGGCTTTTTTCCGCGCGCGCTGAGCTACCCTACACTCCTCTGAAAACCAAGGCACCCTTGGTCGGTTATTATGGTGCCTTAGTACCGGAATCGTTTCTGATGCAATTTTATTTAAACTTGTAGTGAAAACTTTAGCAGGGTGTAACATCGGGTCTTTTCTAATGTCTTCAATCTCAAAATTAAAAAACGGGTTTCTGGTAAGGTGGGTGGAGCAGAGGGTCTGAAATTCAAGCCAGTCTGCCTTAGTTAAATTCCACCCACCTTTGTGAAGGTTATCGTCCCGCTCCAGACCATTTGTAAAATGTAAACAAGGGGAAAATGATCGCTGCCACACAGGTCATCATGTACAGCCCAGTTAAAATCTAATAAAAGTGCTGGGCTGACCACTGACAAATCAATAGCTGACTCTGTGCTGTTGTGTGGACGGCAAAAGGTGTTTGAACCGTCATTCAGAATACAGAGATCATTTTCCATAAAAAATGATCCCAACAACTCTCCTCTGGTGTCAGTCGAGGCCCCGCCCCACATGGGGTGGTGTCCATTAAAGTCACCCAAAAGAAGGACGGGAGTAGGAAGTTGGGTTAAAAGACTCTCAAGGTCCTGTCGGGATATCCGAGCTGATGGAGGTAGATAAAGACTGCATATAGTGATAGTTTTGCCCAGAGAAACTCGGGCAGCAACAGCTTGAAGATTAGTATTGAGTGGAACCTGGCTATATAAAAGGTTTGAACGAATAAAAAGAGCAGTCCCTCCTGAAGGTACGTCATTTGGAGAGTCTTGACGTAGAACTCGATAGCCTTTGAAGGAAAAAGAGTTTGTATGAAGAAGATGAGTCTCTTGCAGAGCTATTACATCAAGAGAAAAGCGAGATGTTAGGCATCGAGTTCTTCAAAGTTTGCTCGGATTCCTCGACAGTTCCATTGAAGGATTATAGACATGTGTTATCTGTGAGGAAGGGACGTAGATCGCCCCATAGTAACTGAAGGAGAAGATCCAGGAGAGGGCAGGGACGGCGGGAAGGAGAAGGCGACATTAAGCGTCGCTCATCCATATCCATCCCCTGCTCGCCAAGTGGAGTGAAGCGATTAAGAACTGGTATAGGTGCTGCTGTGGTCCCGGGTGTAGTGGATTTTTCAGGTGATTTTGTTTTGTTTTGGTATTCTTGTCTGTCTGTGGTGTGATATTCTTGTTTTTTGGTTGTTTTGAATTGCGCGTTTGCTGTCTGGCGGTGTTTCTGGTTGGTGAGGTGGAAGGCTTTGACTGTGATGCTTTGTGTAGCTTGGGATGCTTGAGTTTTCTGTGTTGACTGGGCGCCACCACAACTTGCAGGAGGAGGAGGGGGAGGAGGCGGCATAGATTGAGTTATAGGAACAGGCCTTCTGAGGAGACCCAAGTCATGTCAGTCTGTATGGACACAGAGTGGAAGGTCGCTTTATGACTGCTGCTGAATAAGATATGGAATTCGAAGTAGATGGTGTTCCTGAGGAGCCACCCACTACGCGACGGCGAGCCTCAGCGTACGATACGCCTGATTCCGCACGTACGTGTTGAATGGCTGCCTCTTCCTTCCACTCGGCAGTCTTTAGATGATGCGACGTGTGCTCCATCACAGTTTGCACATTTTGCGCTTGAAGAGCAATCAGCTGCCGCATGGCCGGTACCGCCGCAGCGAAAGCAGCGGGCCTGGGACCTGCAGAAGCTTGCCCCATGACCATAACGCTGGCAGTTGAAACAGCGCAAGGGAGATGGAATGAAGATTGAAACTTTTACCCGTAAGTACCCGACTTCAATGAAGTCGGGTATTTTGGGTAGACAGAAGGTTAGAAATAAGGTGTTTGTGGGAATAGATTTCCCGTCCTCTTTAGTGTGACTCGTTGTACTGCTGAGACCCCTGAGATGCCAATTCTGACCTGATATCAGTCTCAGTCATCCCAGCAAGGTCCGGGCAACGAATGACCCCTTTCGAAGAGTTGAGGGATCGATGTGATGTAACTTTTATGGGGCGATCGACGAACTGTTTACCGTCCCATCGGCGTAGGGCTTCAGAAGCTTTTTTATTTGCGCACTGAACAAGGAATTGTCCAGAGCGCAAACGTCTTACAGTAGAAAAATTGTTGGAAATGTTTTTAAAACCTTTCGCTATGGCAAAAGGTGATAGAGACGAGAGAGGTCGGTCCTGCTCTGCGCCTTCTACCACCAAAAAACGGGGCCAGGCCCCCTCAATACTTTCTCTTACTTCCTCTTCACTATCAGAGGAATCATCTTCACGTATGCGTTTCCCCAGGTTAGATAATTTTTTGGCCATGATAAAAAGATTAACGTTTCGTTCCTTGTGCTCCCCACCCACCACGGAGTCCAACTAGGGGATGCGACCGAGCGGTACCACTTGGGTATTTCCAGCAGGGTCACACCAGGGCTACACAAGGAATATACTCTGGCCTTCCAGAAGCAAGACCAGATTGACCCGGCCGCAGCCTTCTAGCAAAGCTAGGGCAATTCACGACCAGCCGCTTGATTGGTGTGGGCCACACCAACCCCCCGTCTAGGGGAAGTCCGGGCCAAAGAGGTGTGTTGGTATGATGAGCCGTAACCCATCAGGGACCTCAACCTCCAGGATCCCATTCTCCCCCGACACGGGTCGCCCTGCACGGCAAACGCAGGGGACCTAAAGAAGGCCGCAGACAGGAAATGATGTTCGAAGAAAGATGTAATGGGAGAAGGAAAAACAGAAGAAGGACCGGTGAAGTCAGAAGAAAGGAAAGGTAAAACGGTAGTATATGAGGGAGATGTTTACTTTGAAAAAGAATAGAGATGAAAGGGCCAATGAAGCAAGAAAAAGAAAAGCCTGAGGAAAAGGGGTGGGCCAGCTTTGTCACCCAGCCAGAGAAAGGCTGGGTGTTCGCCCCCGGCACTAGAAGCCGGGCCCTTGGGGGCACCTATCCTAACACAGTAGCTTACATAATTATCAATAAACATAAGTACAGTAAAATATTGTGCAGTACACTACGCTTTGTTATCACTGTCGCTTTCATGGGAGCTATAATGTTCAAGGATGCGATCTTTATCCTTGATAATCGTAGCGACAGTCGAGTGACTGAGTCCTAATGACCTGCCAGTTTCCCCCTTCTCAGATTGCCTTATGACTTTCCCCGCAAGTGGAATGAGGATCACGTACAGTTCGACTTATGACGCTAAACCTCGCAAGTCGGAATGAGCGTTGTTTACAGCGTCGTAACCACGAAACGACGTAACTCGAGACCGTCGTAACCCGAGGACTACCTGTATCTCAAAACCCTCTTGTTTCTTCAGCATATACGTTACTGACTAACATTCAGGAACAAAGTGGCATTTGCATGTGACAGAATACTATGTAGGCAAAGAGAAGTCAGCTCTACACAAAAAGCAAATTGATCCATTGTCTTATCAATAGTGAATACTTTGAGAACATATGAACTCGAATTCTTCACTATGTTTTCCCATCCATTCAATAAAGATACTACAGTTTCCACATCTGCGCTTGGGCTCGAAAGCTTTGGTATTTTCCTGGAAACTTGTATCAGCCATGCAATGGTCAGCTATAATGCCACTGAGATCATTTTTATTTGATTTCTTAAGATTTGTGTTTCTACTTATGATTTTATGTTCGAGGCATTAATACCATAAATGAAAGAAGTTTTTTTGGCGTGATTTGTGTCCCCAATTGGGTAGGTCTTTAATGCATGGTTCATTCTCTGTTCTGCTCACTTACTTCTTTTTTTTGCAGAAAACACCGTTCGGCTTCCAGGTTCTCCTTCTCACGCTGCAGGGCAGTGCGCTCCCTTGCTTTGGTAGCTTCCCACTCCTGACGCTCTCGTGAAAATTTTTCCTGTTCACAACCCTTTATTGCTAATACCAACATCACAATCCCTTATTAATACTATCAACACTGCAACTCTTTAATAATAATAACATCAAAACCCTTTATTAACACTACCAATATCGAAGCCCTTGATTAATGCTGCCATCATCAAAGCCTTTTATTTAAACCATTTCTTTTTAAATAATAATGCTACAAACATAACTTTCCTCATAAGTTTAGAGGAGAAGGCCACTAGATTATGTCTACAGCCAATGACTGGAAATTTCCCCTTTCCTTTCACCCACCCTGCAATGGTGGCAATGTGATTTACCAGGTAGAGCAAATGATTGAGGAAGGATGGATTGAGATTTACTTCCACTGCCCATCATGTTCTACCCTCAACATGATGAACCCCTTAGAGTTCCCTACCCCCATGGTTACTAGGTTATAGGACATTATGTTTAATTTATTCTTGATGGGTCACTATTCTGACTACCACTTTTATCTTTAGCAATCTGTCGCTACATTTTCCATGGCAACAGCAAAAAACAAATGATAATTACCAATGACATGTCTGTAAAGGGTAGCAACTGCCAACTCTTTCAATCGGTAAAAAAAGAACCGTGGATACATCCTACCCCCACCACTCACCATCACTTTTCACATTAAAAATAGTAGAGAGTTCACGAACTTGGGCTAACTGCACTATTCTGAATCATATTTTACAAGTTGGAGATGGGGTTCCCCCTTCCTGTTTGTAGATAATATTCATGATCTGTCATTTATGACTAGTGGAGTGCCTTTTTTGCCGTACTTAATGTGACCAAAAACAAGTTTTGTCCTTATAAGTCTAAGTTTATAAAGGAAAAAAAATCCACTTCTGAAACTAAGTAGACTGCTAAAAATAAAAAATACAGATAATGTGAACATGTTTATTAATGTAAAACTCAGTCTATTCTTGATTTTTTTGCTGCATTGGTATGTACACACTAAATCCTCCTGGATCTGAGACATGGTGTGTGACAAACACCATCACCAACAAGATTCAGACATTCATCAACAGATGTCTGTGCCACATCCTCAACTAATAGCAGGACTAATGACAATTTCAGCATAGACATAACAAGTCACATGCTTCTACAAATCTTGCGACTGGTCAACCTAATTAGGATGAGAGTTGTTTGAAGTCTTCAACTACTGTTTTTACAAGTATCAAGAAACATCTTATAATCTGACCCATAATTTTTTATGCAACTTAACAACCTCCTAGTTTGTTTTTTCTGAAGAAAATCTTTTCTCAGACTCCAAAAGTTGCTGGAGAGCACCCTTACCTGTAAGTTTCGAAGTTCTTCAAGCTGATCATACCCATATCCTGTTTGACGTCGTCCACGCATGTCTGCAGACAGCTTTCTGATCTCTTCCTTTGCTTCTACCAGTTCTGCACGCAGACATTCCACTGTGGTGCACTGTTTAACTGTCAGGTTCTGGCATTCAAAACAAAATACCCAAGTTACTCCAGTGTCAGGACTGATGTTTCATACAGTTTTCATGCTTATTTACTTTCAGGCAAGTCACTTTACTTTGACTTTGAATTTTTAGCAAACCTCAGAAATGAATTTTGTTTTTTAAAACATGAACATTTTATAAGTCAAAATATTTTCTTTGATAGCAATGATCTACAGCTCCATCACATGATTATGGATAAAAGCCTCTATCTTCATATCACATACCTCTGCCATAAATCACCTCTAAATTTTATTTATAAATACATGACTCACCATGAGGTTATTAAGGTAGTGCTCCAACTGGACTACAGACATCATCTGTTCTGAAGATAGTGGCTGAACCAGAGAGGACATGGAAGAAGCAGATAGCTCACCTATGGAACCATGGTAGCTATTCCGATCAGGTAAATGAGAAGTCCACTCAGAATGTGGCTGACCTTCCCATCCTTGTGGTGAGCTCGAGAAGTGAGCAGCTGGAGACAGTGATGAGTGCACCGAGTCCTGTAATAAAACAAAGTGCCAGACCACTGGAATATTTCCTACAGAATCCTGCAATGGCATACAATGTCAGTCCAATGTCATATTTTCTATAAATTCTTGTAATGACTGAAATCACCAGTCCAGTGCCATAGTTCCTATACAATCCTGTAGAATCATCTATTGCCACATTTGATCTTGCGAAGGCTTCAAGGAGGACAGTGATTGGAATAAAGATTGTTGTGCCTGTGTTCGTTCATTATGTTCGTCCAGATCTGACAGAGGGGCTCCTAAGAGGATATTTAACAAAGATACTGTAATGCTAGACTTTTGTGGAAAATTATAATTTTACTATATCTTAATGTAAAAATATATATATATATCAGTTAATCATTTTGTTTGCTGAAGAGATTTTTCTATTATATTTATTTTCTATCTCAGATTTTATTGGTATTTTTATCTCACCCAAAATTAATTATAGAGTTTTATGTGATGTTTGTGTTTTATTCATGCCAACAACTAAGGCTAATCATTGCAAATGATAGTCACATTTCTGAAATGCTGAAAAACAATATGAACAAACAAAAAAAATGGCAATATAAAAGGGTAACTAGTAACTCAAAAAATAAGTTGTGGATCCCAGCATTTAAACAAAATACGGATTTAAATTAAAACCTTAAATATCATATCTTTCACCATCTTTAAAAATGAACCAAAAGAGTGGAGTGGAGTTCAGAAAAACAATGAGCTAGCTGTAAAAAAACTGCTGGAAATACTCTGGATATGGAGCAAGTAATTAAAACATGTAAAACAGTAGACTGTATTGGACACCAAGGACAAAATGGTGGGGGTTCACCTTATTAAGGTGGGAATATGCAGCATAAGTGTATTCCATCCTAAGTCTACTAAGCACTACCTCCTCCCATCAAAGAGAACAACCAGAAGGAGAGCAGTCAGAACAATGGGAAAGATGGCATGTAACTTATTCTGGTCCAGAGTGTCTCCATGGTGCTGCCACAGAGACTGAACATAGGTCATAAGGATGCAGCTGGATAACACCACAGACTGCAATTAACCACAAGATAAACAAGCGACCTTCGCTGCCTGGTCTGCTTGAATATTGTCTGAGATGCCAGCATGCCCAGGGACCCAAATGAAGACACTGTTCTCATTGCAGCAAAATTCTGCCCATGACAAGAACGGAGAGGTGTGTAATGCTATCCATCAGGCCAGGGTGAAATGTAAGACTAAAATGGAGTCTCAGTTTGGTACAGGGAACATCTGAGCAGCTTGGCAGGGTCTCAAGACTATAACCAATGTTAGCCAAAATCTTCAGCCCAGGCACTAGGTCTGAAACAATTACAAAGTTCTCCAAAGATCAGTATTGTGCAAGATGGCATGAAGTTCCACAAAAAAGACAGAGCGACCATCCATGAGATGGCCTGAAGATGCCTGTCGTGTCTGGCAGAACAGATCTGCTGCTGCAGTTACAGGTCCATCATGTGGAATATTTGAGCTGTCCATAAAGATAGAACAGAAGATAGGATAATCTAGAAAGAATTTCATGGAAATTTTGGAGCTAAATAAGGTCACTAATGTTGCCTTTCTTAAATGTAAGGTCAAAATGAATCTCGGGAACAGGAAGAGTCCAAGGAGGAGCTGGCAGGAGAGGGAGAGGCTGATGTTTATTGAAAAATGCCTCTAACTGGATCACTAGATAGCCTTACATCCTGACACTCACCATGGTCACTGAGATGGGCAGCTTCTTGTCCTCAGAAATGGTGTCCATAGACTCTAAAGACTGGGTGCTTGTAGGGTAACCTTCATAATCACCTATCTGTGTAAAGCGCTTCTTGTTCACACCACCTGCTACATGCATAAATAACAAATCAAAAACATACTTGTTTACTCCCCGCCCTACATGCATCAATGTTAAAGCCTAAATAAAATGTAAATTATCAGAAAACATTATTCCATATAAGTACTGCAGCCACTACAAACTGCACATAATAATATTGAAACATCAGAGCATATCCCTACATATTGTTTCAATTAACTCTTTTCATGCTCAGAAACCACAAAATACATGTCAGGAAGCTATCTTAACATTAAACAGATCTGAAAACAAGATTAAAAACTCTATGATATAGATAAATTGCATACAGAAGTGAGGTACCATCATGGAATCAGACCATCTTTGACCCCTGATTCACCATGCTTCTGACTTGATACATTTGGCCTATACAAGAGTTCGTCATGTCTAATTTGCCATTAAGTACATTTCTAAAGGAGTAGCTTAAAGGACCATCCCCCATAGTAAAACATACTTACACTCATGGGCAGCATCAAAACCAGCAAATGTTTCAGCTCGTTTGGGAACAGGCATGTTGACAAATGAGGTGCTGACATGCTCACCAACACTGCTGGCACTGCGACTCAGAGCTATGCCAGAACCTTGTAGTATGGTGGTGAGATTAGAGACTGCACATACACACAAATTATAACATATGTAGTATGCTAACTGCACATGATGCAGAGAGCCCTATGGTGGTTAGATGTGTGAACATAAACAAGATTCATTTTACAAACTTTCTGCACATTCTGAAAATTTTTATAGTCTGATTTTTACAAAAATTTTAAGAAAAAACTTAAAATTTTCTTTCCATGCAATAAATAAAGCTGTCTACAACAGTTTTTCTTTTTTGTGAACAAAACTGTTATCATCCAGAAACTCAGCTGCACCCCTAACACCTACCAACCTCCTCATCTCGCATCTCCTGTACAAAAGACTAAAAAATCAAGGTGTTCGCAAAGTTAAAATTAACCTCACCTTCCCGCATAGCAGCTCGTACCATTTCCACAGACCTGCTGTTGACAGCTTCCCGCATCTCCACCTGATCTTGATCATGCTGTATGTACACACTAATATATATAGTTTGCATCTTCTCCTTCAGCTATACATCCATTGTACAAGTTAATATGTATAATTTATGTTTCTCTACAAATGTATGCCACTTGACAAAAATTGGTATCTGGCTAGCTCTCCCATCTGCCCAGTGAGATCATTCCTCCTACCTTTAAATTGTGGGTGAGGCATGACTATACTTTAGCTGCAAGACATCTGCTGAAGAATGCCATGTTGCAGCTGGCACACTAGTAAATTTTTCAGTGTTACTAATTTTTTTTTTATATGGAAACTACTGCAAAGAAAATTACCGAAGCATTTATATGAATAAAAAAGTTGAATTATTTCTCTACTAGATTTCTTGGTTTATATTTAAGGAAAAGCTTTCTCGGTTTTTTTCCCAAAAGCAATTGATTTGTGGTTAAGTGATTGAAACATCCAGAATGTATGCTGTTTCATGTGTTTCCTGAAAGTTAAGTGTGACAAAGTTATCAGATTTGCTACATATCTTGAATTTCCTTTGGTGGCAGTAACTGGAATTTTTAATTGTGATGCTACTTCAGAAACATATTATAGATTTTCTAAAAGAAATAAACATGCTATTGCTTAAAGATACAAACAGTTGAAGGTTTGAACCTAAAAACTCACTTTAAATATATCTTTTGTGATGTATAATTGAGTTTGTTTTGTATTTTGGGTTTTTTAAAAGTGGTCAAATGTGTGACCTGTAAGACATTTTGCCTGAATAAGAGGTGTTCCTCTGAGTTATTTAAAAAAAAAAAAAAGAAAAAAAGGAGGGAAAAGGTGTATGGTAGACTTACTGCTAAGCTGTCCTCCTCTGACACCGACATTTCCATGAGTTCACGTATCAGCTGGTTTTTTTCATCACAGTACTTTTTGATAACATCGTCTTTCTGGTGAAGTTGAGCTGTACAAAGACCAACACTAGACAATTTGCCACCACTGAAATACATGTCTCCTTATGTATCTCCAAGTTCCATGTAAACCTAAATTCTTTTGGGGTTTTCTTTTTATTTTTAGCATGATACAAGCATCTTGTATTAAAAAAAATTATAAAAAACATTTCATGCATCATTCAACTTTTGCCTTCTGTAAGCTTATTTTGGAAGGTATCATTTGTATCAGAGAATTGATGTACAGTGTTAGGAGGCCATACTGTCAGAAAATCCTAAAATAGAATTTACTTTAAAGCAGACAATTACATATTGCAAAAACATGTTAACATCTATCTGAAGGTTTGAAAAAGAGAAACCTAATATTTCTTCATTTCCACTTCTTTCTTGAATGTGTTAACACTTCTTAATTAGAATAAGAGTGATGTTACTTTGTCTAACCACCTTGAACTGACGGCTCCCCATGTTCTTCTGGTTCTTGCTGTTTTTGCCATTTTTGGTACCTACTGAGTGTTTTTTTATGTATTGCCTGCCACTGTTCTAAGCTAATTTTCTATGTTTGCATAAAGCTGTTTCTTTTCTGAGTGGCAAATGACCTCAAACTCTTTATCTTCACCTATCATTCTCTCTCTCCACTGGCTGCCAGTCGTAGGCCATATTTTCTACTTTGACTTACTCTGCCGTTTCTGGCACTGATCCTCAGTACCTCTCCAAACTCACTCCAATCTATTTGTCTGCATGACCTTTTCGCTCATCTTCTGACGCCAAGCTTCTTAGAGTCTCACCTGACATATGGACAGAGGTCTTTCTCCTACCTAGCCCCATTAACTTGGAACTGATTACCCGTCTGCCTTTGTCACTCCGATTCTCTTTAAGACACATTTTTTCCAAACTCCGCCTTCACTGCAACGCTGTCCTGACCACAAGCGTGTGTAACGTGTGTCTGTAATTTATTTTGTGTATGAGTGCATATTGTAGAAGTAAGCCCATCTGTTATATGTGAATATGGGTGCATGATTGTTAATGATTTAGTCTATGTATGATTTATATAAAGCGATTTGAGCAAATCTTTGAAAAGGAACTAAATCCTTATTATTATTATTATCATTATCTTGACTCCGATTGTTTGTTTGTTGGATTGATTCTCTCCACTTCCTTGCAGCTTTTAATGCTTTCTATGCTTACTACATTTTCTGCTGCTTTAGATTCTGGACTTAAGAGACAAAAAGTATAAACCAGCTCTCTGATTTCTTTTGTATAATCCTGCATCCTACTCTGTGTGTATGTGTGAAACAACATTCCTCGGTGTCAACTTTGTTGAGGTTAAGACACCTAACATATTTTCTTGACTATTTCATGATTCCTAATATGTACTCAGTTCTAGAACTGACAACTCTGGCAAACATTACATATATGTTGTGTTTGTAAAGAGACCACTTTGACAATGTGGAAAGGTGCCATCATCATCATCATTGTCACCACCACCACCACCACAAGACATAGTTAAGCATTTTCCCTACTAGTCCTACCTATGATCTCTTTCATTTTTTTAGATTTCTCTGCATGTCTCCTTTGCTCTTCCTCTGTGATCTGTTGAACCCGTTGAATGACTTCTGAAAATTAAGAAAATATCACATCTTACTTTAATGTTCCTTTCCTCCTTGAATTAATTAATAAACCGGAGGTAAATATGTGTATGTGTTTTTGTGGATGCTTGCATGTGATTTCCTGTCAAGTGTTACTGATACATAGAAATATAATGCAGGATTAGCACACACCATCATGTATTTATTAAACGTAAGCTATCATAGATCATATTGCTAGAAAGTGCTTCAAGGAAGAAAATGCTGTCTGGCACTTGTAGTCTTTTTTTGCTTTTAAATCTCCCACTGACCAACTTCAGGCACTGAAAATGACCCACCCCAAAGATTACTCCCCTTGAAAAGCTACATTAGGTAAATAATCAGGTATTCAAAGGCTAGGCTAGATTCTGTCGAATAGATATACATATTTAGCTATGTTTGAAGCAGTTGCCAGTTACTCACTTTGACATGGGTTTGCAATAAAACAGCCAAAATTAACGATATAATGGTAAGTAATATTTAAATTTTAACACATCCTCTAATATCTAATTATTTAGCACTTTGAGGGGAAAAGACAGCATCCAGGTCAGTACAATCTATTTTGAAATATTTATATATTAAGAAATATCTATTTATCATATAGTGAAAAGGTGCTCATGGTACTGAAGAAGTTTTTTTAAATTTTATGCCTTCCTCAATGCTTCCTGATTTTTTTTCCCCCAAAAATCTGCTCACTTGCTCTCTTTCATATGGAGTTAGTACAAGAAAATTACGTGAATCTTCTGAGCTCTAGTTTAGGAATATTTTATATCTGAAAAAAAAGGCAAAAAATAATGTAGAGTTTTTTGTTTTTATTGTAGACAGAGCTAAGGACCATAAACTTCAGCCCCAAAATGAACCAGTGCAATGTTTTATCTATGACAGTTACACCTACCTTCTTTAGGGCATTCATTGATAGCCCTACGCAGCACAGTCATCCACTGGTCACGTTGCTCCTTACTATTACAAACAAGCTCATACATCTCTGGCTGGTTGTGATCCTGACTGATCAGGTATATACCATGGCTGTCTCGTGCATCTCCCTTCTCACGCAAGAGAAGTTTGTTGAGTGGAACCAGACAACTCTGTTCAAAAGGTGCACAAAAAAAAAATAACCCAAATATATGGAAAGCTCTGTATGTCTGTATGACTGCCTTCTCTGTCTATTGCTCGTTACCTGTTGTACAGTGAACTTAGCTTGCCTCAGTGTGGGGAAATGCACTATATAAATCCTGTTATTATTAAATCACTACATCCCCTAAGCATAAAAATAGTGTGCAACAACCTTCTCTTCATAAACAACATGCAAATCTCATCAGTCCTTTCTATCATATGCATGTTCATCCCCTTCTAACCCTCCCTCCACCATCAAACACAGGTATATGTCACCTTATTGTCCTGTAGGAAAAATGTGTATTTCTGCTCATTCTTTTGCAAAAAGAGGATGAGGTCACTCAAGACCACAGCATAAACTTCCAAGACACGTCCTCGTGCACTCTTCCACCCAATAGTCCCAGCATGCACTAGCTGCCGCGTTTCACTGAACAGGTCTTGACGCTGCAATAAACCAAATTACATCCATATTCTTTAGATATATATATATATGTACAGTATACACATTTTCAATTTCACATGCACATTGTTGCATATACATACTAACATCTGACTGCAAGTTTACATGCATATTCTGTTGAGACCCATGACATTTACTTCTGATATGCCAAAGGAACAAATGGCAAGTTCATTTACTAATCCATGACATTTACTTCTGATATGTTAATACACCACCTATCATCAGCATATAACTACAATATGCCAAAGGAACAAATGGCAAGTTCATTTACTGATTTTTCTAACCCCTCACACTCCCACCTGACCATCACATTCCCTGCCCACCACTCCACCTCTAAGCATTATATTAGTCAGGGTTAGTAGATGAAGGACACTGCATTCAGACAGCTGAGAAATAACACAGAAGTACAATTATTAGACAGGACCAAAGGAAACAAAGCAAGAGGAATAGAAATATGGCACCTCTGTTCTTGTGAATATGCATAATCAATGCACATTTCTATCTTTATATACTGTATCACAAAACAGTGAAAAAAAAATAAAACAAACAAACAAACTAATTCTTTGTATCACTCATTCTTTCCCTCTTCCAGCCTCTACATGTATAATTGTACATGTAGTCAAGTAAATTAAAGAATATAAGCACAAGTAAACAAAGGATAAACACAATCTTGTTCTCTCTCTCACTCACTCCCCTTCACATACATTCTGTATTCTTTACTATTTCTTTACCCTCCAAAGGGGCCTGTACATGTTAACACATTCCCAATATACAATATCTCACACACACACACCCACCCACATACATACACATTTTATCAATTCGTCTAGTTCGCCATACTTAGTAATATTTTCACAAACTGAGCTAATCTGCAGAGAGTCTTTTTATTTTTTGAAGTTATAATGACTGAATACAGTGCATTGAGCTCAAATCCACAAGTGGCAATGTGCTTTACAGATCCAATTATTATTATCATTTCAAAGTTACAGCCTAAAATAATATTTATGATGAAAGAGATACATTATTACACACAGGTTACTACTAAATGCAGACATCAAACTATACCTTAAACTTTTTGCCTCTGTATACAGTAGTGCGTGAATCAAGTGCTTTATAGATCTCCATCAGTTTTTCATATGCTGCCACCTTCTCGTCCACACCATGAACCACATCCTTACTGCACTGTAAAGCCTGACTCAGCAGCTCTCGATCCTTCTTGTCTATTACAGACACAAAGATGGACGTTCTGCATCACATAATTCACCAGTTTGCACAACAGCGAAAGATGGGATCTCTGCCTTTGTGAGAATTTACTATTGATACAAAAGGCTCAAAAGAACAAAAAATGTTTCACATAATATCGTGCAACCACCTCTCTCTATCATCCACACACATATACACACAAAATAGGAAATATACTGTAAAAAATTATTAAATTCCAGCAGAATGATTCTTAAGGGAGGGACATCATAACACACTTTGACAAAACTTACATTTCTCATATTATTATATATTCTGAATCTATAACACCTCTTCATTTAGTTCAAATTCACCTTGAAAAATACTTTCTTTCATCAATTTCGTTGTTAAGTGACTTTTTTTTGATAACTCTTTTTTTACATTTTAATAAGGGAAGGGACCAGAAAACTACAAGCCCTATTGCTCAAACTATCTCACCAGTTCACTGTGATAGCATGGAGTTCAATATCACAGGAAAATGACCAAATCCTTATAATTCAATACTTGAGTTAAAGAACTGTTTTTTTTGTTGTTGTTTTACATGGCATACCCTTTGTTCCTTTTAGAATTGCCTCGATCAGGATTGGATATTTTGAAAGACGAACAGTCACACCCAAAATGAAGTCAGGCAGTTCACGTTTTTCACATACTGTCTGGTTTGACATTTTCTGCAAAAATTTGTCCACAATTTAATAATAAACAATAATACCAAGCAAACATTTAAACTCTGAAGTAATTCATCTAATATGCCAATCTTAGCTACCTTTGCCTCCCACAGACCTCACTGTCTAATATTGTTTTAACTCCTTAGGCTGCTCTGTGTTACTGATAAACTTATTATCAAGACAGACCAAAAAAAATGTGAGTAGCAGAGACAGAGAGAAACAAAACAACACTTACATGTAGAACCTGCATTAAGAACAGCTTTAGTTGGCATATACTTTTTAACCACTATAAAGAAAACTATCCACTATACATCATCTCATTCACACCTTTTAAGACAAACTCAGAAAAGTTCATTACCCTGCAAAAGTTCTGGAATTTTCTGTCATTCTTGGCAATTTCTTTGTACATTTGGATAGCCTCTGTGTGTTTGCTGCAGAACACCCCATACACTGATTTCATCTTCTCAGCAGTTGTCTTGCTAAACTGATATGTACAAATCAAGAATTATCACTACAATTGCTATCAAGAACTATGTAGTGTTATTTGTAATGGTGTAGCTACCACTAATAACCTTTACCTTTACATTATAAGCACCTGTGTGGAACAGAGTATCTACTGTATACAAAAAACATGACTTATCAAAGAAGCTGTTAAGAATTGCAGGAAATGACTACAATGAAGACTTACATGAACAACAGTATTGCCTTGACCTTTTTTAACATACATGTTCATACAGTACAAGGTGTGTGTTGACAAGGATGCAATAATGAAGGTAAGTAAATTTAGGAAATTACTTGATCCAACAGTCTAGTATTAATGCAGTCAAGTGAGGTCATGCATATTACCTGTTCCAACAATGTGGGGCCAATATCATCAATGCTGCGGTCTGCATTAATGGTCTGGAGGGTCAGGAGTTTTCGTAGAAAAGTAGTGTGGAGCTCCAACAGATCATCCAAACGTGGAAACATTCGCTGGATCTGCTCCCCGGGAAAATTTTGCTCTGCCATCAGTGAGTCACGGAAAAGCTACAACAGTCAAAACCCAGCAAACATGACAGTCAAGGGTGGTACAAAATAAAAAAGTTCTGTATAATCCCCTTTATCTCTGTGTTCCACATTTCAATGAAAGTTGCATTGTACAGAAAAGCATACAAGTGAAGCAATGGTCCCCCCTTAGCACACCAATCTTTCCCTAGATTTAGACAAGCAACCAACATGAAAACTTCATTCCATGTACTTAAACTGCCAAGGCATGCAATTAATATGCAATGAGCTTTATATTCAGCACTTTATAAAATGAAATCAATATTAAGCAAACACTGACTGACTAAGTTAAGTCCAGAAGTTATCTTACCCTCTGCATGATCTTGAGTTTCTTCACATACTGTTTTTCTGTCTGGATCAGTTCTGCAGAGAACATTAACATTAAACTTGCACATGGCAAATTCTATTACCAGTATTAGCATTGTACCGAACATTAAAAATTAATGCAACACATGTCCACATATCTGGAGACATATGCTCCTGTTGTTAAAGTATATACAGTACTATTCATAACAGATCACAGGTTTTGCAAATACCACACACTATAGGTCTCACATTCTTCAAAAAAAAGAGTGGTTAAAAAAGATGTCCGGTTTACTGGCATCATGAGCCTGCCTCTTTGGGACATGAAATTTAGAGGCTACTCTTTATCCCAAATGGTGCAAACTGATTTGCAAGTTAGCCTTCTTTGAAAAGTATTATTTACTGCCTCTCATGTCTAGACTCTTGATCTTCATTGAGGGAGTGATCCTTCATCATTTGGAAACCATGATCTGCAATGAATGTTACCTACCCCAAATGGTGTCCTGTCGCTTAATGTCTTTGGCATTCATCTTTTTCAGTCTCTGAACAAGACAAAACAAAATGTAAATCAAGGAATTCTACTTCTTAAACATAATCTCTAATATTAAATGACAATGGCAATTTCTTTATTCAGTAGGTTCTTGCCCATAATCGATGCTGGACTAGTGGGTGGAGAAATTAAGTACAAAATACATAAATACAGTGCACTTACATAATACAAAATATAGTTACAACGTACAATAATTTGTTAACAATACCAGTAATTTGCAAACTATTTGTTCTCCCTGATCTGGAGCGCTTTATAAAGTAGGCAACATTTTGAATTAATTTTAGGCAATTACTTGCAAATAAAATGGATAAATGAAACTGAGAAGGATAATTAAAGAATTGTTCAGGAATGTACAGCTATCACAGATCTTTATATTTTAGGCACATGAACATAAAATGTAAGTCAGTTTTTTTCACGATTGCAATGGGGGCATTTTAACGAAGCAGCGGGCAAATTGCTGTAACACTGCTTGTGGCAGTTTATGCTTGTAACTCCTAGCCTAAACCTTATTAGTCAATTTCTAATAGCAATATGTTAAATGTCAATTGAGTAAGTACTTAGCACTAAAGAAAAATAGGCTGAATTTGTGTATCGAATAGTTTGAAAAACAAAAAGGGATTACAATCTTCAAGGCTAAGAACTTTTAGAATTCCAATTATTCCTATGTGTGCCTTTGCTGCTAAGTCACTTGAGGCATGAGAAAACACACAGCATGTTGACAGAATTACTCCTAGATAAGACTGTACCTTTCTGTCAACTGTGATGCTCCACGCCTCTGGTTCCTCAAAACTCAGCATCAGATCAGCCTCCTCATCCAAAAAGCTGGCTTCAGCACCAACTTGATAAAGAGACGCATATGCAAAGAAAGCATGTATACACAAGAGCACATACATAAGTATGCAACTTTATGGTATAGAATGGTGCATGTATGCCATCAAACTTTATGTTATTAATATGTGCATTAAATATGTAGAAAAGTCCAAAGAAAGTGGTAAAAGTCTATGTTAAAATGCATTTCATATGTAATAAATTTAGCAATTACATCATAAGACTATACGTGTCTATAAACATCATTTACTATCTTACAAATCAGCAAGTTTAGTTTGCATGAACAACAGACTTGTTACCTGTATCAAGTGATTCCAAGGATTCTGAGGTTGTCTCTGTGATACTGAAAACATAGAGACATAACAAAATATTTTTTAAAAGATTCATATCCAGTACACAGTACATTCTGAAGAAGCAGAAATTACAGTGAAGGAAATATGCCAACAGCTTTACAAGATGCATGCTCATAAAGCAGCTGGCCTGATAAAGTAAACCCTTCTAACTTAAGAAGAGTGGAGAGTTATAAACATTTAGCAGTTATTGATGACAAACTTAGACATGTAGATAACATTCTTAATAAAGTTCACAGCTGCCTGTGCTGTCTCAGTAAATTTAAATCTTTTAACTCTTCTTATATAGTTTGCAATCGCATATGCAAATGTCTTCATAGCTACAGCTCAATTGCCTCAATTGTCAATGTTGAATGAGTTAACGTGTGCTTGGAACTTCTGCAAATATTTTATACTTTTGTTATATGCAGCACCATGACTTTCAGTCTAGTTTGCTGGGGTGGGAACACTTGGTATAGGTTATATAAGGAACATAACTCTGGAACTAAAAAAATGTCTCCCTGTTCCACCTGTGTAACTTTCTATTTGATAGCGCAGTAGGTAAACTATCCTGACTTAGCTATGAACGTTCATTGTTAGACGCCTTAGATCTTTCCTTCATCTGGAAATTTGGTTGTAGTTCTTCTGTTATTTTAAAAAAATTGTAATGCAATGCTTAAAGCAGGGATGCTCAACCTACAGCCGTCAGGCCAACATCTGGCCTGCCAAGGTGCCTCATGCGGCCCGCTAATTTTAACCAGACACAATTTCATTTTTAGCGTCATGATTCTGGCAAAACAGCCATGTTCTGGCCCATGAGATTTTATGTCATGTCCAGTGCGGACCTCAAGCAAGAAAAGGTTGGGTACCACTGGCTTAAAGGATCAATTTATTCAAAAATGGAAGCAAGATAAATAAGATCTGTACTACTTACAGTATGTTTAAAGATTTTGGTTTAGAGAATTACTTAATCATTTAAAATAAAATGAAATGAATACTCTGTCATGGTGTTTGATCAACTATATACACGAAATATTAAACCAGCAATCTCACCTTAAGCAATCACTGAAAGTGTAGTGCAAGTCATCTCCTGTGTAGTTGTCTACATCATACGACCCTCTCTTGCTGCTGAATATAGCCATAGTGGCATCACACTCACACATTTTCTTTTCTTAACAAGCTTATCAACAGGAAATCATTTGTTCACCAAGTATCCCATTATATGGGAAAACCCTGTATGAAGCACACTGTTTTACACCATCCACTCATCAACTCCTGAATGAAAGGCATGTCTTAAAATAAACTCCAGTTTCCCCTGGTGTCCTGGGAACCACCACCTTCCACACGGGAAACGGTGGGCATGACTAAGCAGCCATGTGCTGCAACATCTACAAAGGTCACAGACTTGCAGGACACAGATTATTGCATAAAACCAGCTTGCAAAATTGTAGCCTTATCCATCATTGGTGCTGCATCGTTTTAATAGTCCTTCAGTCTTTTTCGTTTAAAAAATTGTAATAATTGTATACAGTGCTGCACGCACACAAAAAACCCATAAAACACAAAAAGATAAAACTGGGTTGATAACAGTATGAAACAAAAACACAAAATATCTTAGAAACTAGTATGAGATCCTGCTCTGCGAAAAATAGCATTAAAAAAATAGATAACATGGTGTGAATAATCAAGTACATTTTATTATAATAGTGACAGCACATTCACTGACTGCACTGGTCTATAGTCTTTCCTTCAGTGAAATCACATCTCAAAATTTTTGCTGTATCACTCAACACTGTATCACTCAACACCCAGCCTTTCTTGCCTCCTTAATACACTTACTACTAATGTCTTGAGTTGAAAAGAACAGTTTGTCAACATTTTATATAACAGCCAATCATCTAGAAGACACAGAAGTCTGGCCAAGAATTTTTGCACTATAACAGTGCATCTACAGATGCATCAACATTCTGCCAGAAGTCAAAGACAGTTTAAGCCACTCAAGTTTCCCAAGTTAAATGCACCCTTTAAGAAAACTCTGAAGGTGTATAGGCTGAGCGTACTCTACCCACATCCTACATGCATCACCAAAGTGAACACAGGTGCTTGACAAATGGGCAGAACTTGGAATCAAAAGTTGCCAGAAAGTTGGTGCAAACGCAAGGTTACCAACAAGAAAACAAGCAGTAGGAAAGCCTGCCCTGGTAGGTTTTCTTAGCAAACTCCACCTAAGTGAGAACAATTGCAGCAGAAATGCTTTGCTCACCCACTGTTGCTGGCTTGTTAATGTATGTCAGTATATGACCTCATGACCTGGTTCTTGTAAGAGGCTGTTACTTGCCCTATAGATGAGTCATACAAACACCTTTCTGGATGTATCTCTCTTACCCACCCAAAGACAACTTATTCAATATTCGATACAAAACCACCAGCCAGCTATCAATCAGCTGTCTATTTTATAGAATTCACTAACCCAGTCATCATCAAGCAAAGGCCCTGGCAAAAAAGCAGAAAAACTGTTTGTGGCTAATGAACAGGCATAGGCATGTCTCATGTCTGCAATACTTCATAATTTGATAAATTTCTTTTTTGTAATCATTGAGCAGATATCCTACTTGTTATTTTTAAGAAAATAATTTATTTGTAACAACTTGTTACATGAACATAAAAAGTAATAGTAAGAAGCTTGCATCAGTTAGTGTGCAACTACAAGCACATTCCCATCCTATTCATATTTTGCATTCATTTACAGTCACTCAGATTTACATTCACTAAACCCATGTGAATTGCAGAAAGTTCTGATGTTTTAATAATACTGTTAAACTGTAACATGCTTCAAGCTACCAACCCTTCAACACACACATAAGGTCTTTAGCATCATCTAAAGGTTATTCAGATAAAGAATCCTTCAAGGGAAAGTATTCTTCAAATGTCATGCCTGAAGAAATGCTGAGGATCTGATAAAATGTTCACCACCAGTAATAATGACTCAAATAATACTTCTCTTTCACGCCTTCAAGATAAAGTGGACAGGAGAGTGGTCAAAGCACCAGCGTTAAAGGCCAGAGGCACACAATAACCCGTTTGACATCAATGTGGGAAAGCATACTTATCCCATCTGACCTAAAAGCTGATTCCAGTGTTACCTTGAGATGTGCCATAGTTACATTACTTTTTCTTTGAGCGCTGCGATGCCGCTCTTGAGTCTCGCTGGTACTCCAAATGTCTTATACTCCGATTAACGAACCTTCGATACTAAAAACGATCAGCCGCCCGGGTGTTCAGGTCACCCAGTGGACGTCCAGTCCACTCCAGCACGTTTGTCAGCCACAGCTTCCTCTGTTTTCCCACATGTCTTTTGCCCCTAATGCTACCCTGCAAGACTAACTTAGGAATCCCGCCATGTCGGGCGACATGGCCGAACCAGCGTAACTTTGAGCGTTTCACGGTTGTGAGAAGTGGATCCTGGTCCCCCACCAGACTACGAACCAGGTTTCGCACGAAGTCGTTCGTCTTTTCCTCTCTATAGGAGTCGAAAAAAAAAAAACGAAAAAAAAAAAAACATTTATCCCCACGTAGGGGCGTCTTTTTTTTCTGCTCCGACTTTGGTCTCTACGATGAGGCCGGACATTCAGAAGTTGGTTTCGGGAAAACAACTTCAAATATCCATTAATTACTCTCTATGGCCCGCGCACGCATCACGTCCTAAAGCACTTCATCTCGAACGCTGCTATCTTCCGTTCCTGGTTCGTTAGCAGTGTCCAGGTCTCGGAGCCGGTACAGAAAAACTGGGACGACTAGAGACTTGCAGAGTCGAAATTTCATAGCAAACGAGATCCTTTTGCTATTCATATTCGACTCAGTCTCGTCATCACCGCAGTTGCGGCTTCTAACCTGGCATGAACATCTTCCGCACTACTCCCTTCACTGGTGAGGAAAAAGCAGGACTCCTTCGCCTTTGAGCTCTCAAAGTTTTCCTGAGCTCACAAAGTTTGAGAACTTTCTTTGTGATCCAGGGCAACTTTGTTGGCATTTTTCTCCCCAGAACTTTGTCTGCTGAGGAGTGGAGAACCTGTTTGATGTTGTCCGAGAGGGTGTTTATGTCAAATTCGCCATCTAGTAGATTCAGGGCCGAGAACCGCCCGCCTACTTCGACATGAAAGGCAGCCGCGACTCCAGGATCTTGGAGTTTTTCCATGCACCATCAAATGCGTCTGCAGTTCTCTAGGCGCTTCGATGATACCTTCAAGCGCAGAGAAGCCATCACAAGCTTATGGTCTGACCCGATGTCCGCACCCGGGTACGCTTGTGTCCCTGCCTGCAAGATGCTTGAACGAAAGAGTCGAGGGACCAGCACATACTCAATCAATGCTGACCCCTTATTGGGTTGGAAAAGAAAAGACTTCGAAAAATGGGGGAGATTAGCAGCAACCTCACAAAATGGTGGCCTCCATGAAGTCCGACTTCAAACACCTTACTCCACACCAACCAAAATGTCATGAGACTTACTTTTCACTCTTCCACAACCATCTCTACAAACTCAGGAGGATTTAAGAACTCTGTCCTGTAAGTGGAAAGTTTAGTGGTCTACCTCTATTGAAATGAATTTTCTGTGTCATTTCTGCATAGCAGACAAGATCTACACAGTCTAACTTTTATATGACAATACAATAACAACCCCAGCAAAACTGAGCTCTTCATATATTCACAGAACACTGTCAAAGGATTAAATTCTGTATGAAAAATCTGGCTTCAACTATTAACTTGAAATTGTATTTTTCCCCATTACATGATACTTCAGTTTGATAGATTTCTCCCAAAACTAAATCATTGAGCAGCAATACTTTGAAGCATATTGGTTGTCTATCTGAAAACTGATTTCTACTGTAAGAGCCATAATGACACTCTGTTTTTTAATAAAATACTAATTATTTGTTTCAAATTTAATTCTTTGCAAAATAATTTTGTTTCAAATTTAATTCTTTGCAAAATAATTTTGTTTCAAATTTAATGCTTTGCAAAATCATTTTTTCCAACTATGTGACAGTTCAAATCTATTCACTTATGCTCCCTTAACCAGATCTGTTACAATAAACAAAACATTCATTTAGAATACAAAATTTTATACTTAAAGAAATGCTTTTAATTTTGTGTGTAAATGTTTGTTATATTCATTGTAATTTTCAAACAATTTGACTGATCCATGCCAAATATTTCTAATATGAGGTGAAAGGATGCATGACTAGCATCACTGCAACCAAGTTCAAAATTACTGCTGAATCTCATTTCAGTTTTGAGTAATTTTTCCTATCAGTCTTCAATGATTCATACTATGCCATTAATCACTAAATTGCATCACATCTTGCATCACTATCCAAGGTGCACATGATAGCTGGTTTGATACCTATGTGACCCATCAGTTGAATGGGTTTCTGACTGGCCAGAAAACTTTTAAAAAACAGAAGTTGACCATATTGTATTTTTTCTAAATTACTCACTTAGATGTTGAAGATGCTTCCTGCATATGAAGTCCACCGTCAGTCTCGGACTCTTCATTGATAGCTTTGCTGAAAGAAGATGAAGCTGCTGAAGTATTTGTGGGTGGTCAAGAATATGACTACATTGAATGTTTCTATGCTTTAAGCAATCTACCCCTTGTACCATTTTTTTCTGCTATACCACTAAACAGATATAGCCCACAATAATAGCTTGTCAATTGCACTGAAGTAATGAAGCAAACAATAAAATGTCTCTACAATTTACAGGGCATCAACAAGACAGACTATGTTTTATACAGAGTTAAATTTTAAATTTAGCACTCTCTAAAATATTAACACCTATGCATTTTCATATTGTTACTAATGTTAGAAGAATTTTTCACAATTTTGTGTCTCATGGTCTACTTTTGCCTGGATACTTTTGTTAATTAATTCTGTCTAAATCAGCATGAATCATGGTTGCATCAGTTGAAGAAAAGACTTTTAAACTTGCATAGAACTGACATACACAAAAACGTTTAAGTCACAAATAAAAAATGGGTAAAAATATCCACCATGAATACATTAAAACATTCAATAAATAACTTGTGACTTTTTCGCGAAAAGTCAAATAATAAATAGGTGTATCAGTTTTTTTCTCTTCCAACCTCAGATTGCCACATATAACCAGATTTAACAACCAGTGTTCAGCCACTCACAAAGTATGTCTGTTGAATTCCTTTCACCTGGTGATTATCTTTGTAACAATTCACATATTTTCTGATGACAATTACCAGTTTAAACATTTTCCAATCCCCTGCTTGTTTAATGTCGTGATTCTTTCTCTCAATGATTTTCAACAAGTGACTATCTTTTAAAACAATTTCTAATGATTTTAACACTTTCTCTTGAGTACATTGGCAAAAATGAATAGAGAAGTTTTGGTACAATGCACTTACTGCCTTTTGCTTACATGGAGCATATTAAAGCATCTGTACCACAAACATCATAACTGTCTTATTCTTGCATATGGCTATGAAGCGATAAACTTCTTCCGTGAAAGTATGTTGCAATTACTTTGGGACAATTACTAATATTTTATGTGCATGCTGTTCTTGCATTAGTTTGATAAAAATTAAAATTGCTTTCATCCACACAATAGCTTTACATATACTCTGCTGGCCAGTGAGCCTCTATACCAGTCTTTGCTTTAAACACTCTCCCCTTGCCATTTCACTAAACTGACCCTATCTAGGCAGGTTTTCCTGCAGCAACTGAAGCACTTCTTGAACTGTTTCACAAGATCAGTGTGCTCCACACAGTTTTTCCTAAACTCAAACCAATTCTTACAAGGATCATCTATAAGAATGTTCCTATTCTTCCACTCTTCTACTTGATGAATGTGTAACATCACTACTAAAACTGTATGACAAAATACAGTTATTTTGTCATGGAAAATGTGTACTGAGGACAATGAAGTACCTCATTTTGGTCAAATGTTATGGCTAATCAAGACAGAAAAAGAACTGTTAGGTTGCTTTAAACTGTTGCTGTTACTCTCCTGATTAATCTTCACACTGATAGGCAGACTCGACCTAAGATGATGAGGCACTGTAGTTTAACTTAACACAAAGTGACCAGGCCTCTTGAGTTTAACATCCACCGCTAAAGAACGAATCTGCATAGAAAAAGGCCAGCTTTTTAGAGACAGATGTGCTGATATATTTTCTGATAACTTTATTTGTGAAAAGTATCAAATACTATCAAATATTAAAAATCACTTTTTTGCATGTTTCATAATGTATTTCTGTATCATATTTCCTAATAACATACTATTAATCCTACACAAAAAATGAAATGAACATCTCTGTTATTTTTGGATTGACAGAACCAAGGTGTTGATGGCCCAGATATCTTTGTTACAACTTTTTAAGTTTGTAGGATTGTTATTGTTACCAGCATAAATGACACTTTAATATTTTTTTTTTTTAAAAAGAACATCACTGTCCACTTTGCTCAAATAAACAGCAACAAGAATAATAATAAATAGCACATATGTATAGCTCCTTTTTCCAAAATCTGCCACACTCGAGGTGCTTTACATATAGGCATGCAAAAAAAAAAAAAAGGAACTATATTTTATTTTTATCTCTCCCCGATATGATGATCTTAGTAAAGTGTACCCAAAGATTTCTAGATACATCCATTTATTACCCAATTAGGATGAATACCAAACTTAAAATTAACCTTTAACAATTTATCAAGCCTTTTATTTTTAAATCACTATTTTGTATAATACTGCACTGGATTACATTTCATCTGACAAGTCTTATTAGTTAGTTTATTCCTTGTTGCTCCTTTGAGAGAGCATAGGCCGGAACAACACCTCGCCAGCGGACCCGGTTTTGGACAGCCCCCTTCAGTTGGGCCCATGTGGTTCCCACATCCTTTGCCTCGTTCTCTACTGTTCTTTTCCAAGTCTGTTTTGGTCTCCCAACTCTCTTCTTCCCCTGAGGGTTCCAGTCAAGTTGGAGATCTTTTCAGGCCATCTTATTCCCAGAATATGGCGTAGGCATCAGTTGGTAAAGGTCTGGAGCTTGTTGATGGTGTTTGTTACTCTCCAGGTTTCAGAACCATACAGTAGGACTGCTTTCACATCGGACACCAGTGGCTTAACCATTCAGCCATCCACTTCCCCAGTCTGACCAATACAGTTCACTCTTTTGCTATTTTCACTTATACTGATGTTCCACAAATACGATCACATTTGTTTTGAAAATATATAGGTGTTCAAACTCTAAAAGACTTAAGTTCAACTTCAAACACTTGTAGGAAGATGAATGTAATCTTCATCAGTATCATAGCTTAACAATATGTGCCCAGTGATAATTACCCAGCCTGTGCTATCTGTTGCATGACATGAAGTGGTGACAACTTAAGTTGCTATATTTTGCAGAGGAATGCTTGCTAAGAAGAGGCCTCCTAGTTCACTATTGTCCAACAAAATAGCTGACATAGTAAATGAAAATGTATAATGTACAAAATATGTAAAAATAGCCCAATCCAATTGTTTTTAATATGACCCTTCATCCACAACAAGCATGCAAGATCATCATCAATGATTATGGAAGGATGATGGTGGTGTGATGATGATCATCATCAGAGGTCAGAAATGCCCCTAACTCAGGCGACAAAAAAAGTGGTTATAAACACAGTTGCCAAGTCTGCTACTCCCTGAAGCATACCATGCAACATATGCAATCACCTTCAGCAAGTGAGCACCAGACATCATTGCATGTGCTCTGGCATCAGCTCAAAGCAATAGACAAACTAGTCCTCCCTTAGTTTTAATCATAACAAGATGAAAGTCTGTGAAAGCCCCACCACCAGGATAAAAGATTATACCAAAAAAATCAAGCCAAGAAAATGATACCTGCCCATCATCTCACAGTAAAAGTATTAAATAAATACACACATACACAAAAAATCAAGATCTAATTCCTGAGGATGACCTGGAAAGCCTAAGGGTCTTCTAAATTAATTCTAGCTGCTACATTTAAGCACAAATCTATTACCATAAGGTCATAAAAATTTTATAATTATTTTTCATGTTTCTTACTTTTAGCAAACTTAATAGATTTCTAACAAGAGAAATGACAGGCAATTGTTCCCAACACTTTAAACAATGAACAACTTAAGCTTCAAATTCTTACATTAACCTGTATCTATAGCTTAAAAAATACCTAATTTATTCTAGTTAAAACACACATCTCTATAAAAATTATCAGAAGTGCAGAAAGAAAAATTCCATATGTATGGACCTACAACAACTCTCTCTCTCTCTCTTACACACACTCTCATACACTAGTGTAAAAAAAAAGTTCTTCTTTTCTCTAAAAAATAACTTATTCTTATAAAAATATTCTCAATACAGAAATAATTAATTTCAATGACAGCAATGTTCTGGTACACAGAAGAGCAAAACCTTGTCAATATATGTATTTTTCATGCTTACTTCTAATTCGAGAAGAAAACATTTCCACAAAGGAGTGTTTGGTCCTTCCAAAATCAAAAACTGTGAATTAATCTAATCTTTGTCTTATCCATGACAAATTAGCCACAGTTTGCTACTTTAGCCTCCAATTTCTTTCAATGAAATAAGACACTCTCAGGAATTCGTCAAATTCTTTGACTACAACAGGGAGTACAATGTATGGTTGGGGATGTGGAATAGACGGGTTGGGGAAAGAAAGAGTCTGGGTGGAGAAAGTTGATATATACGAATGTGTTTGTCTATGCATAAGCTGTTTGATGCGAGTGCAGAATATATCTGACCTTGTATATATCATGCAAGTATTGTATATAGTACTATGATTGCATCTTTTTGGCAAGGACATCTAAACTTATAGTTTAAAACCATATACGGATCATCATACTGTTCCTGAACTCATTCAGATATAATCATCTTGTCATACCGTAGTCCCCACAAAGATCCAGACTAAATCCAGTAAAATAGACTAACACTATTAAGTTGTCAAGTTTGCCATAACTGATACCATCAAATTACATTGTTTTATAGTTCATATTAGGATACCTTCTCTTTGAACACACATCATGCATTCTCCAAAGCTGGTATGCTTACTACTTACTACAGATAATGTGCAATATGTAATGTTCCCTCTAACATGGCTAGCATCATCAGAAGTTTCCTCCTACTGTTCATAGTAGGTAAAAGAAAAGAGATTCCTGTGTTTCAATGTCGTTGTTTTGAAAATTACCATGAAAAACACAGTTGCTCATGCAGAAACTTCTTGGAAACAGCTCTGTGTTGTAGAAAACATCAATTGAATGGCTACCACAACTACACTTTCTTGAACAAGCCAATTTTGAAAGCATTCATTAAGCAATATGTTAAACCATCCCAACCTTCCCCAGATCTCAGGTACCAAATCTTCATTCCCTAAAACTGGGGCAACTGGAGGAAGTTTGCAGCACCATAAATGTTTAACTATTCTCTAAAAAAGATTATGACTTGCTGCATTATGCCATGTCTTATTGCATCCAGAATGCATGATGCTTAGAAACTACCAGAAACTCTCAAATCTGAAATGAGAAAGGTGTGGAGCAAAGAAGGAAATCATGCAAACACAATAACCAAAGAACAAAAGAAATGCAACTAAAACTGGCCTACTCTTCAAAAGCCCACACTAAAAGAGAGGTAACTTACTCCACAACACTAAACCTGCTGGTGGCATGATACCCTTGTAGGTATATGTTGCTTTGGGATTGGGATCCATGAAAAAGACTGTGTGGCAGTAAAAAAAACATCAAAGCTGGTCATAGCACAATTTACAAGTAAATATATGCAATATATCTAAAGACAAGCATGAAGGAACAAAGAGCTGAGAAGTGCACAAAAGAAGAAAAGAGAGACAATTTAACGTCTCACAAAAAGATACACTCAATGCTCTGCACTAGCCATTTCTGCACTTGCACTGCATTAATGCCAATGCACCTCAACAAAGGTGCCCCACAAAAAGAGAGGTACACATTAATTAAGACATTACTGATAGTACCTGTACAAGTGAAATACTTTAATACAACACAAAACACAACTGAAGAACCGTGATGGAAGGAGTGGGGAGGAAAAGATAAAGAAAAGACCGTCACAGAATCTGATGTACAAGAGGGGAGGAGATAGTTGACAATGCACTAATATAAGGAATGCTGACAGATAAAAAGAAAACAAAAAAAGAGAAGATGGGAGGAAAGAGAACAGAAGAGAGCACTGTTTATATTCCTACAAATAATCCTATTTTGTCTCTATACACAGTGTTGCTGGCAGTAAGGTTTCCACCAGCTATCAGTGCTTATGGTCACTCTTTGCTGATATGCTAACTAGGAATATTTAAATTTGTTTTGCTATCCTACATTCTTGGTTTTCTATAAATAGCAACAAAGAAGAGGAGAAAGTAAATGTAACATCTGAGGGTATTAGGTAATACAGCGCTAAGAGGGCTTTTGTCTTATTTTAACACTCAGCTATGAGTGAGAACATTTTTTTCTTCAAGTTGCTCTAGGTCGGGTATATTAAGATTGCTACTGTTCTTTTCCTATTTTTTTTTTTTTTTTATTGTGACCAATGGCGACTCACTTTAACATGTGTTGTAAATATCTGGGTACTCCTGGGTCATCTACCACTGCCACTCTCTACAGTTTATTACCCAACTCTTACCAATAACTTACATCTTTCCTTCAGACATTCATGACACTTTCTTGATTTGTATATAAATAAAAACTAGTGACAGAATGAAATCACTACATCTTCAGATGCCCATGTCTTGATTTCCTAAGACTCAAGGCCAAACATGCACACATGTAAATGTATTCTCTTTATCTCAAAAACACACACACTGTCATTCAAACTCACTCTCTCACACACTTTCTGTCATGTCAGTCTTCTCCATGTCGCTAGGTGCTTCTTCAGAATATTCAGATTAGAAACTGAATGACACAATCCCCTGATCCACGTTGCAAGCATTCCAACAACCACACTTTCGAAACTGAAAATGAATGCTCATGCTAACTGGGTTGGATGGTGTCACTCAACAACACATGGCAGCTCCTTGCATTACTCCACAAATGTGTTTTAAACACAACTGTTTAAAAAAAATGTTTTGCAGCCCAAAATTTTTTAGCAAACAATTTAGAATGTCAGTATCTATCATTTAAGCCCAACTTGCCATTTCCCTTCTTATTTTAAGTGAAAAGACTGATTTGTGTATTATGTGCACACATGAGAATCATATCAATTATATGTGTAAGACAAAGTATAAAGAAAAACAAGAATGATTCTTCTAGATGCCTTCAAACGATGACACTATATTTCTGATGCACACATTAACATTAATCACAAGGAAAGGTAAGACCATTTTTGCTAGATACCTTGAAGTAGGCAAGCTATGCCTATGCAACCCTTGTACTCCACTGACTGAATTCTGAAACAAACAAAAAGATTTATGATTAAGATTATGCATTATTTGCCCACAACACTTCATTCATTTGCAATGCATGAGTCAAATGGAACTAGTAGCCCTGGAATGCATGAAAATACCCTATTTTCCCTTTTTTAAATTAGAAAGACAGACAAGTCAGAGAAGTATAAAATAAAAATAAGCAAATATCAACTGTTCCTATCTAAAGCAATACTGGATTTTTTGTGTTTGGCAATGCTTCAGCTAGCATAATGATTTTTCTCCCAAGTTTCATGCCTATAATATTTGTGTTAAACAAATGTAATAGTTTTTTTATCAAATGTACTATTTCAGTCACAGAATTTAGGCCATAAATGTGCACAAGAGTCTCCCGCTCTAGTGACAACAGCCATTTTGACATCTGACAATAATTCTTTAATTCTTTTTAATTTTTATAGAAATACAGAGATGATATGCTCCTTCACATTTTGCTCTCGTAAACATAAAACTGTTTCTCAAATAAATGAAATCTTCTATGAGATACAAAATCCACAGGATCAAGGAAAAATATATGTGAAATTTGCTTATTTTATTTTAAAACAAGATCATACAGAAGAGAAAAAAACACACACAGAAGCAGGTAAAACTTTATCAGTTCATTAACAAAAGACTTTTATGTTTTAATTTATGACACTTTTTAATTGCAAGACTGGTATTTATTCATTTTTTAATTCAAGGTTCTGTGTTTCACAACTATTAAAATTTTCACAGTGAAATTCTTTGCCAATGATGAAGCAAAGATTACCTGGCCCTTGCTAGACATCAACGTTGAGCGATTATCCTTATGCTTGAAGGAGTGAGTGTGTCTTAAATCAGATGCTGCAAGCAAAAAGATATTGAGAGAGAAAGATTCATTTAAAATGAGGAGGAGTGCTCTCTTGTACATGACAGACGACAATGTAAACAAATGTAAATACTATTATAATTAAGGCACACTGAAGTCAACCTTAACATATAGACAAACACAACCTGCTGTCTGGGAAAGAGAGATGTTCACTCACATAAAAAATAAAACATAGGATGGCTCATATTTCATCATAGCGGCTACTGAAGGATCTCAGTTTTGCTGTCATTTTTCAGTTTGCTGATGGACACCCAGGCTTTCCCAGACTCTACTATATATTGTGTGGTAGTGCAGACCTGCTGGAGCTGAGACTAGCAACCTTGTATTATCATGTGATTCTGCAGGCCCACGTGATAGAGACACCAAATGGTTTGATGTACACAGTGAACAAAAGAGGCCCAAGAACAGAGCCTCATAGCCTCATACTTCAAAGACATGCCTACAGCTACCACAGACTGAGTGTGACCATTCAGGTGGAACCAAATCAGTTCAAATCAGTGCCAGAGAGAATGAAAGAAAAGGCTCTCGAGAAAGAAATTAATTATTTATCTATATAATGTAAAGCATCCATTCAAGTAGAAATAATGGCACAAAAATTAATATAATCCAAACACAAGCATTGCAAATATATGCAAACCTTGTTGTGTAAGATGCCTCTGTAACGGGGCAGTTAAGTCTTCTCTCTGCATGACCTGGTCAACAACAAATGCAATCACACTTTTTTAATAATTTTATACTGCCCAAGAGGATCAACAGTACCTTATAAGGAAGTTAAATAAAATTTTAAAAAATACAGTTGCCTAATCAACTAATGAACTTAGATACAAATTTAATGCTAAATATTGAATGATCATTATAAAGAAAAATGATGCTGAAACATGCTTTGCCTTCAAAATGACAAATCACTTAAATCTGGACTGATAAGGAAAGTCTGTTAAATTATAAAATAAAAAGCTATATTCCCCCCTAATAAACACTTTCGAAGGAATTTTAAGTTGTTTAAAAGAAACAGGCTTATAAATAAAAGTGTGATGGGGAAAGCACAATATTTATGTCCACATTTTTTGAAAGAAGTGAGTCTCGTAAACTGTCACTGACCTTTATAGCAGCATACTTGTCACAAGACGCCGCCTGGTCTTTACAGCCATGTTCATGTACATTGATCAGACAATCTGCCACAAAAAAAATAATACTTATAATCCATCTGAACAACAGTTACTTGAAACTTCACAACCCTCAAAAGTCTTTTTGGTGGCTTTCATTCTACAACCTCAGCATTGGTATCTACCAAAAAACTCCATGACAGGACCATAAACAAATCAAGATAGCAAAACTGACATTCATGGAGTAAAACTAAATATTTTACAATGTCTCCTGTCCTCAGATACCATATAACGGTTGCTTGAAAGTGGAGGAGGAGTTTCCAAGATGTCCAAATGAGAAGAGGTGCAGATGTTGCTTCAGAACACCAGCTCCTAGTGGCAGTCTTCAATATTAAGCTGAAGTCCTTCATTGATCCAGCAGTAGGACCACACCACAAATTTAACACTCAGTACCTCAAGAACAAGGAAACATGGGAAATTTTAAACTGTGAAATCAAGAATAAGTATGAGGCCCTTTCAGGACTGACAGAAGAATCAGTGGAGGAACACTGGTCAACACTCAAGAGCATCTGGAAGACAACCTGTACAGATGTTCTAGGGAAGATGGAAAGAAAACACAAGGAATGGATGACTCCAGAAACCTGGGCAAAGATTAAAACAAGAAAAGGACTGAAACAGAAGCTCAATGTGTCAAGACCAGCAAAAGAATGAAGATCTCAGAGCAGAATATTGGGAAGCCAACCGTCAAGTGAAGAGGTCTGTCAAGGAGGACAAGAGAAGCTTCGCCCATGAACAGACAGAGGAAGCAGAGACAGCAGCTATACTGGGAAATATGAAGCAACTATCTGAAATAACGCAAGCTCTGTTAGTCAGGAGCATTTACCCAAACAAGCTGGTGCAAGACAAGACCATAACAAACGATGAAGGACAAAAAGGCCACTGGATGGAACACTTTAAAGAGATCCTGAATTGACCTCATTCACCATCTTCACCTGACATACCACCAGCAACTGAACAACTTCACATCAACACCAGCCCTCCCAGTATGACAAAATCATCAAAGCTATCAAAAGCATGAAAAGTGGCAAAGCAGCAGGCCCAGATGGCATACCCCTAGAACCACTAACACAGCAATAATTTTACAACCCCTCCTACACAAGATCTGGGAACAAGAGCGAATACCGACAGACTGGAAACTAGGCCATCTGGTCAAGTTACCGAAGAAAGGAGACCTCTCCCAGTGAAACAATTGGCAGGGGATCATGCTACTATCACCAGCAAAGTCCGGACAAGAGTAATACTAGGGATTTTGAAGAAGGCACTAGACTGGTCACAGATTGGATTATGTGCAAGACGACCCAAGACAACAAATCCTTTATCCAATGGAGCTTCACCAAACAGCTAGAGGACCTGGACTTCACAGATGGCGTTAGTCTCCTATCTTATCAGCGGCAACATGTATAAGCCAAACTGAGTAAGAGGAGGCAGATAAGACTGGTTTAAAGGTCAACAGAAAGACTGAAGTAATGAGTTCAGAATCAACAACAAGCAGGAACTCCCAATCCAACTTCAAGTAAAGGACATCCTGGAAACAGACCACTTCACGTATCTCGGGAGCATTATCAACAAGGACGGTGGAGCGGATGATGACATCAAGAGCCGCATCAACAAGGCCAGGCATGCTTTCAACAGCCTATGCCTCATTTGGGACTCCCAAGCATTATCCTTCTGAGGTGACCCGCATCTTTCAACACCAATGTGTAAGCAGTCCTACTGTATGGTTCTGAAGCCTGGAGAGTGACAAATACCATTAACAACAAGCTGCAGACCTTTACCAACCAATGCCTAAGCCATATTCTGGGAATAAGATGGCCTGAAAAGATCTCCAATAGCAGAACCAACTAGAATGCCACTAGCCAAGACATCTAAAAGCGCAAATAGTGCTGGATAGGACACACCCAGCAAACCAGCTGACACCACTGCCGGGCAGGTACTTGACTGGAATCCTCAGGGGAAGAGGAGAGTTGGAAGACCCCAAAGCAGATTTGGAAAAGAATAGTAGGCAAAGGATGTCGGAACCACATGGGCCCAACCGGGAAGGACTTCCCAAAACCAGGTCCACAGGCAATGTGTTGTTGTGGCCTTACACTCCTTGAGGAGTAACAAGGAATGAACTTTTGAACCTGTCCTCAGATAACCAAGTTACACCTTTTCTGGTTCTCAACCAATGAAAGACTCAAATATTTCAGCAAGCTATAGGTTGATGATGAAAATTATATATATATATATGAAGTACACATTTCACTATATAAACATCATCTCTATTACAACTACCTCTCCTACCTGACTTACAACTGACAGTTAGTGCTCTACTATGACTTTTTTTTTTTACACAAGTTGAGTGTTGAACTAATTGTACATTTTAAAACAGACTGCCTTTGGCTGACTATTTAACCTATATTACAATTTTTTGTATAAATAATGTAAAATAAATTAAATACATTTTGAAAGAGACTATCCTTTCATTGGGTTACTGATCATTTCAACCTATACCATATCAGTCCGGTCATATATCTATTAACTGCCTGAGTTGAATTAACCCTGTAGAAACCATGTCATCCCACAACTGAAAGTCAAATCGATTTCCAAAGACAGGAGTAACTATTAACATTTAATATTAAAAACAGTCATGTGCTGTTCAATCAACTTCAGTCACCATCTTACTAAACCATCCTTTATTGGCAAGATATATTGGGTTTTCGAAAGCCAGTTTCATCGTTGTTCTTTAGTTTGGAGGTTAAGTGCAACAATGGCTGAATAAGCATGACCAAGTGAAAGTGAAAACAACAAAGGAAACCATTATGATATGACTTTAAAAGCTTTATGTTAGCATTTAAATAAAGGTGTTTGAAGTAATGGTTCCTGGAATAAAAGTAGACCGGTTGATCTCCTAAATAAAACCCCTCTGTTATATCCTTATTTTAGCGACTTTTAAAAGGAGGTTTTACTGTACTACAGAAATAAGTTCTGCCAGATGCTAAAGGTAGAGACAGGAAGGTGGAAAGATAAAGTATACATAATGCTAATGCAAAGTACCAAAATAATTCACTTAAGAGTAGACTGTGAAGAAATAAATGCGGCCACATGTCTGATGCCTAAAAGAAAATTCAAATAGCCTGTGGTGTAACGCAACAGCACACATACTTGGGCACTTGCACACACACACACACCCCAACTCCCTTCTCTTACTTTCGCATCGCAAAGCAGGCTTGTTGGTCATAGGTTTATGGCACATGTCACAAACAGCTGCATTGCTGAAAGACACCGCAACAAACTGATGTAGCTGCTTTATCTTGCTCTCTTTTTCTTTATTCTGTAACATCACATTACATAAACATGTACACAAACTAACAGAGCTAGTTATGCAGACAAAAATATTTAAATAAGTTATCTTTCTTCCAGACTAACTAGATAACATGACCATAATAGCTTCCCTCCCTTTTACATTGTTAGTCAAAAGTTTCCCTCACTAACAGTGGAAGCTGAACTCAAAGGCTGAGCAGTCTGTAATATTTCCCTGATATTCATTAACCAGATGAAGGCCCAAGGAGTCAGAAACAGGCTAAATGTGTGGGCCATGAACTGGAAATTTTCCCCTTGAAGGCAAAGTGAAGATAAGAGCTTCTGTAAATAGGGACATGGCTGTATACATATGACAACACTTACTGTGTCTTCTTTCATGGACAAGCTCACTGATCTGACTGTATCCATGGTGAAGTGTGAAGGCTAGATGAAATGCTTAAATGTCTCCATTTCCCCCCACCCCACCCCCGTGTCAAAGTCAAGCAAAAGTTAAGTTGAAGAACAAACAGACGTGAACAAAAGAGAATTGGGAAAGGTATTGATTGATGGCCTCTTTATGCTGCAGGTGTGTGGTTCCTTATATCAATAATTATATAAAAAATGGCAAGTTTTGAGTGACACAAGTATATATGAATTGAAAAGTACTCATTGGTTAGTAAGTTTTGGTTTCTGGTTACATGTTGTTCTGTTGAAATACAGCCAATGATGCAGTGAGTTTAGCATGAAAGGGTTTTATATTCCAAACAGTTAAAATTGTGACTGATTTTGTGATTTGCAGTGCCTTTTGTGATTTGGCAGCTTTTTATGAGAAACATTTGACCTTTAGGTGTTTGCCATTACTGTTCTGCATAATAAGATCCAGCCTAAAATGTAGGACGACATTTTCCTTACCTTCTTTGTGAGATAACTGTTTGAGAATCTGGATAAGACATTGCTTTTTCGCTTCTTTTCTGGCTGTCTCAGCTTTTCATCAGTCTCTGCAGTACTCTGCCTGAAGATCAATTTAATGCAAGGTACTTTTTCTTTCTCCATGTATGGAACACATGCATGTGTGCACAAACACCAAGTAATACATGTACTCACACACATATATATGTGTATGCACTAAGCTTTTTCATCTCTTAGATGTTTACTTGGTAAAACTACTTTATTTCCCTTACGTGTATATGAAAAAAATAAGTTATTAAATGTGTCTCTCATGCACACAAATCCTAACATAACTGTTCATCAGCTGCTCTCCACTTCTCTCTTTATGCATAGCCCTTTTCTCTATCTTGCATCTGCTGAACATCGAGTAGTCAGTAGCAGCATATGTTTAATGCAGAAAAATGTACCTGTTCGTAAATACTTCTTCCTATTTTCAAACAGTAGAAATTTTAGAAATAAGTATACATACTCTTCATTTAAAAATTCCTTCCATGAAATTTCTTTAGTATCCCGTGATGAATGTTCTTCCTCTTCTATTTCTTCCTGACGGCAAAATTGAGCACTGTAGACAGAATTGTTTTAATGTCTACACAAATTTCCACAGGTCAGAGCCATTCAATTAAAATCTTTGGCTGCAATTACAAGAACTTTAAGTGAGCTTCAAGGTATCAACTGTATACAGCCAATGATGGTCTATAAAAGTAGTGTCATATTATCTAAGAACTAAATCAACTTCATCAGAACAAAGAATAATAAAATCCATATAAAGCCAAATCTCAAGACTAGGTTGTGTTTGTAACGTACTTTTATCCTTTAGGAAGGGGATGCCAAACCATGTCTGATAGCAATTAACAATAACCATTATTATATAGCAGAAAGCACTGATCTTTAGATAGCAAATTTCCTTCAAGTTCAGTGGCAAAGCACAGGTAACTACAGGCAAAAAGAGCTCAGAGCATATGTCTGTTTACATGACCAGTACCCGAACATTTATCATTTGTAGAAATGGTGACCTCATGCTGTTCAGATGGTTGCACCAACTGACAAATGAAAGATTCACAGCCTTTTTAAAAGTATGCCTTCTGATATTTTTTTGCATACAAATGTAAACATTTGTTGAACCATACTTGTCCATTGATCAGCAAGAAGCACTTAAGCATGCATGCAAGTATCAGACCCTTAGTATCTGTTAATCTAAGTCAGTACAGTTTAGTGTCAGAAGGCAGACAAACCTCAATGCCGATTAACATCAAGGTTATGACATATAAAAGAACCAAATTATATGATGTACGTGATAAAGTTACCATGAATAGAAAATGCAGAAAAATGGAAAATAGAGGGTTTAAACTATTGGCAAAAAGAACAGTTTATGTTAGTTGTTTATACAACACATCTATATCAATATCTACAGAATTATAGATGTGAAATGTTAAAACTCTAAATAATTTCTTGTTCTCCAAAGTCCAAGATTATATTTAACAACTTAAAAGAGACTAAAATATATATATACACACATTGCTATTTCTCCTTGTTATATAAAAGTGGCATCCATATCATTAGAAGGCTCCAACTATAATGTAAGCATACTAAGAAGTAAAATTTGTTAGCATTTGCATACGATGAAGGCAATACAAGTACAAAGTCTTGGGTGACTTTCAGTGTTACATATGCATAAAGCTGCATGCAGTGCAAGAGAGTGGGCAACCACTCAACTGGAAGTATACACAGAAGAAAACACTCAGGACTACAACTCACTCATCATCCTCTATATGTTTTTCAACAAGACGGGATGCAGCAGCTGGTCTGCAATGTGTACATAGATCCACCATTGAGTCAGAATCACCATAATACTAACAGCCATCTTTGTTAGCATAATAAACACACACATTGAACACACACAAATGCTTGTCTGCAAGTGAAATCCAAGCTGTGCTAGCTTCACACCATCACATCAGTATACAACTGTAACCATGACTCTATAAATATATCAGTCTGTACCAAAACATCAACAAAGCCATATGTAAACATATATTAGTAAAAGAACACCAGGCAGTGAAACAGTAGTGCAACATATGTAGATCCTTTACTAAGTAACCAAAAAAATACTATGAAAATAAAAACAACATGTAGACTAAAAGCATTTCCAAGAGAATGAAAAATCACCTTTTATACAACATGAAAACGAATTCTGCACATAGAAGTACACTGAAGTTACTCTATACTTCAACTGTCCAGCACCTATGGAAATAAAATGCTCTTTATGTACAGCATCACTTCCAAAGAGATTTTTCGCAGACTGCTGCAGCAAACACTGAGCCAACTTTCTTCCCCAACTCCCCAAAAAATCTTCATAAAAAATGTTGCATAGACATTACTCCTTTATCCAACCTTCCTTAATGTGCATCAAACACGTTGAATATTTCCAAGATATCCTTATCAACAGAAAAGCTTTATGATCTTCATCAGCATAAATGCTAAATAAAAGGCACAAGGACTTGTAGATCTACCATATGACCTGGCATCCTTCTTAGGAGGTTCATGTGTATGTGTGAGAAGATGTAGGTGGGCATGTGTGTCAACTGATGTGTATGTATATATGCTTATATGACGTTTATGTGTAATGATTGTGAGCAAAAGAAAAATTTCTGTTCTGGGCTTCCTCAGATAGACAATAAAGTTTAATCTGATTGGACAGACTGCCACCAAAGGCGCCTACAAAAAAGCCTGATGTGCACAACTGATTAACACAGGAGCTAACAACAGGGTTCATACAGGTGCGTCTTAACAAAACTGGCTGCCCAATTTTCCAGACTTTCAAAAACTCTGCACGAACCCTGTAAAAACCACAAACAAAAAGAATCCAAAGAGCAGCTTCACAGATCCTTACAAAAAAACTAAGTTTTATTAAGATACTTTAAAAGATTCTGATGCTAACCATAACACATGCATGACATTATCAATATACAACATTAAAAACCAGTGGCATGCCATGCAACATGAAATATGTGCCTCTGGTTTCTGCTTTTGAAACTAGACTCACTCAATGCCACTAGTGCTCAAGTGCTGGTTGTGCAGATACCCACATTTTTTTTCTTTCATTTTAAGCACATTCTTTTTTATGTCAATTTTATCTGGTTTATCAGAATGCAGCATGAATAATGTATTAAATACTCTCAAGTCCTTTTGCTGCTCTAGATTTGCCCCACAATTAAATCTGCCTGAGTATACTTTCATTATTGTCATTGATTACACAGCCCTGCTACCTCTCTAGGGAAGTGTTTATGTTTTCGATCTAATGTGTTGCATTCAAACACTAACAGCTACACACCCATAATATTTTTTATACAAAATTAAAGAACATTTCTTCAGCTATAAAATGCTATTTTATGACTGTAGTAATTGAGAGAGCACATTAAATATTTTGTTTTATATGTCACACTGTTACTCATTTGTAAAACTATTGGGAATTTTGTGTGTGTGTGTAATTATAGCAAAAAATTTTCAAGTTTTATTTTCAATTATTTTCAACATGTACACAAGTCACTGTCACCTTTCCTATAGGTGAGTGTAACAGTTTTTCTATAGTACATAATTCTAAGTCAAAGTTTTTCCAGTACTTACATCCCCCCACCCTCTCACACACATACATCCAGCAATGTTTACAATGACAAAGGAGGGGTGGCCATACTACCCACATCCAGAGTCTTGATTCAAGCCCTAAGATAGCATAGTCTGCTTTTCATGATGGGTCTTAGGTTGAAATTAGGAAGATGTTGAAATATTTTGAAATAGGAAATTTTTCAGGAGGCAGAAGCACTGACTAAGAATTTCTTTTTATAAATGACAGTTCAAACTCACAGTTTTCCTTCACGGCATCCATCCCTTAAAATGGGTTTGTCAGCACCTGTAGCAAAAAGGATTATAAACTTATTTTCTTCTTTATCATGCCTGCACTATCTTACAACAATTCTGGGCAAGAAGTATGCAAGGAGTAAAAAGATAAAAGTTCATCTTAAGGCTGTTTCGTTTATTCCTTGCTATTTCCTGAGGAGCAAAACACCTCGCCAGCAGGATTAGATGTCTTATTCTGGCAGATGATTAGGAAGGGGTTGACAGGTAAAAGTAACAGGTCTCAAAGACAAAACATGATACAGATGCGACAGCCATAGCTGAACATCTTACCTTCTGAACCTGCCAACAAGGTGGTGGCTAATGGGATCGATGGAGTGGAAAGAGACTTAGTAATGGGTGATAACCCTATATCCAAAGAACTATGGCCTTCCTCATAGGATCTGATTCCATGTGTGTCTGTGACAGAGCGTTTCTTCTCCATATAAATCACCTGCACAAGAACATAACGATGACTTTGGGACAAGGTAACATCTCATGATTTTTCTTAGCTGGTGGTAGATTTGACAACTTCTTAAAAACTTAAAATATTTTCTTCAGTTTCTGCTCTGAGTACAGAGAATGATCACCAATAGCAGTGCAGCCCACAGTAATACAACAGTGCCACAAGATTTCTGAATTGAAAATTATCTCAGAAAATATTACAAATCTCCTTAAAAGGATTCAACATCTTAAACACTTTTAGTTATCATCTCTGACCTTATTACAGCATTTTTTGTGACAAGTAAACTACTAAAATGCCAGTTCTAAATACACTGACATAATTGTTTTTCAAAACATTAAAAAATTTCAGAAATATGACAAACCTTGGAATTATCCAAACCAGTGTTGCCTGTAGCAAGAGTTTCCACAACTGTACCTGTAATCTCCTGTTCCAGCGACTTTTCTCTTGTAATTGCATCTTCTCTAACTATGAAATAAACAATTATATATGCTAAATCAGGGTTTAAAACTTTGACTTCATATATTTATTTTGCAAATTTGATTGATAACAATGATTTAAATGTTAATCCTTTAAATGAAGTTAAAAATGTAGGACTGGCATCTGCATATTCATCGTCACACTGAAAACAAGAAGGCAACTTCCCAAGTCCTCAGTACCAAGAAAAACAAGGCCAATACCTTGACAACATAAAAAATATGCAGAACAGATACTTTTGTCTTGAGCATTAGCAGCACTTGCTACCTGTATCTAGATTATGCAATGCAGAAAAAACCCTTCAAGATTTTGCCAGTCTACCATAATTTCAAACAACACAACAAACAATACACAACAATGTAGTCCCTTAACACACTGTACCTAGACTATTTACTATTGTATCAATGTGCTCAAAAGAGTCAAAACCAGTACATTAATCATCACTGTCAAAATTACATACTGGTGATGTAATTTATGTGCATTCGGACTATAAGAATTTCAAATAAATCATTTTAGGTTTTATTATCTCTCTCTCTCCTGTCTTTCTCTTACACACATATGCATTTACATGCATGAATACACACACATGTCCGCCCTCACATCCATGCTCTCTAAAGAGAACAAGGTGTCCAGTCTGTCCTTGTCCTCTAACTAGTGAGTCTCAAGGAACACTGTGCTTTCAAGGCTGTATATATCTGTCTTTATCATTATGAATTAAGAGCCATCATGAAGAAAACACTGGGCATAAGTGCTCCACCATATCAACAGGATCAGTTTTGAAATGCCATTCTCATCTCACCTGCCTGAAAAGGAGTGTAATTGTCAGAAGCTCTGGAATCTGCAGACATGGAAGGAAGGATATCTTCGTCCAAAGAGCTAAATAACGTGTCAGATTGATGTTGCCACTTTTGTAGTGGTGTGGCCGGTGGCGAAGATGACGTATTTGCTGCATCAACAGTATCCTCTCCCTCAGAAACATCTTCCCGGTCCAAGCCACTCAGACTGAGGCTGTGTAATAATATGACAATGTATGCTCATCCTAGCACAATTCTTAAAAAAAAAACATTTTCTCAAAACAACATTTTGTTCCTTTCCTAGAATTCTGCAAAAATGATTATTGCTATCTTTAGAGCACAATGATTTTATTTCGAACACATTTTTTTTCTTTCTACCTTAACCAGCGTGGGGGTGCTTTTGTCACCATGTTGACATGCATCAACACCTGCACTGGGCTTGCTTGTGTGCAACATTCTGTTCTTCTCTTTTGCAATTGGATTGTATACAATTTTCTCTATTACATAGAAACATTAACTGACTGGATCTATTGGTTTCCAGTCTGGCATGCTGTGTTTGCTTTGGCAGCAACCCTGAGTTGCAATTTTAATGTTTGATATTATGTCACAGGTGACTATTCACTCATATCACTAACTCTTGTTCTATGGAGATTATCTGCATTAAGTCCTGCAAAGCCTGCCTTTACTACCAAAATGCAGCTAGTCTTTGAACAGTTCTTTGTTTTACATTGTGACAGTTTTGTGGATATGGGTCAATGCAATGCAATAAGCTTGCCTGTTGGACAGGATGCTACATAAACTTAATTTATTATTATTATCTCCATCAAGTGTGCACAAGCATAAGCTGTGTGGTAGATTACCCAATTTTAAGAACAATGGATGATAATATGGGTCAGGGTTACTAAAGAAAAGTTAATTTCACTTTACAAGTTAGAAAAAATAAAATTTTTGATAATGTGATTTCTCCATTTGCAGAATTGTTTGGGTTTATTTCTATCTGTTCCTTGAATATGTTTTGAATCGTTGAACGTATCCATCTCATTAACATAATACTGATTTCACACACATGAGGTATTTATAGTAAACCTTCCCTACTAGACTAGCTAAAAAAATCGGGTCGTAACTTAGAGGGGCTGTAGTAGAGAGAGCAACTAGACTGCTTTCTGTCTGTTTTTACCTGAATCAACACCATCTCCTGGGTTTATGGTGTAAATTCATAATACAATAACCAACATAGCCCTGAGATCACACAACTTTATGGATAGTTAGCACAATACAATAAAGGATACAATGCAACCCTGCTCACTTAAGATATTAACATACACAAGTTAAAATTTTATATTTTAAAATAATCATGTGCTAGGAATGTACCTTTTGCCTGCCATTCCTATAGTTCTTCCCAGACTGATGGAAGTATTATCAGAAGGTCCATAAACATCTGCACCTAAAACCAACAAGCTCTCTGGACACCAGCTGCGACGCCTGTTGGATTCATCTTCTTTCATCCCCATATTCTGGCTCACACCACCAATAGCAATCTTTGTGATTACAGAATTGGAATCATCTAGTGACTCAGGAAAATCTGATGAGCTGTCCACTGTTATTCCATTCACACAGATGCGCACACCACCATCTGGTGTTTCTCCCACCCAGCCTTGGTCATGGCAGTCTTCACCATGTACCACCAACAAACCCTCAGCAACGCATATGTTCTTTTCATCCTCAGCTAAGTCCTGCATGGATCTGTGTTGATCTGCACGCAGCAATGCAGTCATGAAAAAAAAAGCTATTTAATCATGCATTTTCCAACTGTTACAATGCACATTCACCAAGTACTTTTCTTTCTAGCATTTCAATTTTCTACTTATGCAGATTAATAAAAAGAACTAGTTTTGTTCTTTACAGCTTTTTCTAAATACCATACCAGAGGATGTCTATCATTCTTAAATGAATATAAATGCAAGTAACATAAATTTTTTAAGTAAAGTGTGCAATTGTTATGTGCGTAGGGGTTTGTGGTTCTGGTAAATAATTATGCAAAATTACACTGTTTCTCCAATCCTCACTAAAATTTGGCAGGAATACTCCTTTTGTCTAAGAGGAAAATGTGCACTATGTTTGGTTGGCACATGTTTACCTGTTGTAAGATGTTAATGGTGCCACCAAATGAAATCTAAAAATTCACTTAACAGCAAATTTCAGCATACCTTTAGTATGCAGATAAAAAGTGTGACAACATAATAATTTAACAAGGCATGTTATAAGATTGAATAAAAAGGCAGAGAGGAAGGTGGTGAATGGAGCAAATGAGTAAATGAAAGATCCCTATGGCAGCTGGCATCACCACAAACTTTATCTTCCCCTTTCCTACAAACCCCAGCCATTGTCTCCTCCCCCTAACTCTTTTGGTCTGCTCCCTGAATGCACTGTATACTGATAGTCAGTCAGAAGACAGGACATCAGCTAAGCAATACCCAGAAACAAGACTCTTTGCATATTAGCTGTTTTGTTGCATTTTTTTTTCTTGCCTGCTTCCGCTTCTGCTTTTTTCTTCCTTGTCTTGCTTGTTAACACAACATTCAATGTGTGCATCATCCATCATTGCTCAGTGAAAGGGCAATGTCATGAGATTTGCCTGGATAAACTCAAGGGTAATGAGTACAAAGCTGTATGACATCATGGACAAAGCGAATCTTTATTGAAGAATGTACTATACACCATGTTTTTGTCTAACCCTAGACAAGCCTCTCTATTATTTTATCTGCAGACATACTGCTCTGAAGTGACTGCCTTGAGCAGTGATTGGTTAAGATGCGGACACAAGAGAAACCAAAAATGGGTTGGCAAACCTGCTTTTCGAAAACAGCGGTTTTAGGGTTAGGGTTATGTTTTTTCAAAAACAGCGGTTTGCCAAGACCTCTTGCCAACTGTTCCACAAACCAGTTTGGAGGACTGCTGGTTACACAGTAAAACGTTCAAGTATGCTGTTTCGAAAACTAAGGGCATGACAATAGCTGATGACAGAGTTGATCTGATCTGTTCATGTTAGTAAATGTGTTTGTGTGTATATATATCTAAGCCAACACCTGGTGAATATTTGTTTTAAACATTTATGCCTCCAAAGTGTGTGTTTTTGATTTATCTTCTGCTATGGTTGTATTTGTAAGCTAAAGAATTATTAATTTAGAGTGTAATTCTAATTATGCATAATTCTAATTTTAATAATGACCGCACTATTCTAGCAATAGAACTGTTGAAAAACAATAGCCATCATTTCAGCAATTGTGCTACATAAGGGACCCATAGTTCATGATCAATTTATAAACAATTCACTCAAGTGAATGGTTTAATGTTCAGTCAAGCTGGCCAGTGGCCATGGAAGCCATGTTGAAAAACTGAAAACCAACACAAACTTTTTAGGACGGGTTCTAAAACAGTGAACAGGCTCCAAACAGAAGCCAAATAGGTCTGCCAAAACATTTCTTTCCTTTTACAAGTAAATGTGTATTGTGTGTCTTTAATATATGTCTAATCTTGCTCTACAAGAGTTGACTGATGTAATTTATTTTCCTCATGTAGACCACTGACCATTGACGGTGGATGAGGGTGCATTAGGTGGGGGACAACATCATGTTACAAAGCATAAATGAAAAATGCTATCATGCCTATAATAGAAATGCAAATTTACCCCATTCTTGAATTGGTGACAAAGGACAAGGATGGTGATGAACATCAAGAGCTGGACATGAACTGCTGAAGCGCGCAAGATGTAGCTTGCGAGATTTCTGTTTGTGACCATAAAACAAAAACCTAACAAACTCACATTACTGAAAACACCACACATTTATTTGGCATTTGCCCTATTTTACAATACAGTAGGTTCTACCATGATTCTATCTTATGGAACAGAAGACCAGAAAAGAAAAGTTCTGATAAGAGTACTAGAAGCAGCTTAAATCTTATAATTAAAGCACATTGCTACAAACTTGATTACAGTTTAATGTACCTGAGCTTCCATAATTTTCCTATGTTGTTTGCTCCCTCTATGCCATAACAGGTCTTCATTCATGCTATGGCATATGCTTAAAGTTTCTTCTGCACAAAATGAACAATAATGTTAACCAATTACAAAACAATCAGTTTTCATATGTGTGAAATGCTTTAGAAATGCTCTCACCTCTAAATACAACCTTTTGAAATTCATTTAAAATCTGAAATAAGACCCTAAAAATAGAGGACATTCAAGCCACATCGGGATTGCTCAAGTGTAATTTGTCATTGAAGATGAGGAATTTCACTGCTTTCAGAAAAACGTGCACTCGACGAAGTAACCCGAGCGCACGGAATTCTGGAAGTGTGATGCTTCTTTGGAAAAAACAATGGCTGACTCGATCACAAGCTGCATTTTTATACTATTCAAACATTTGTATTGCTATTGGAATATTTCTGCATGTAATCTAATTGCACTCACTTGTTTGCTTTCTAAAATGGATTCTTTATTATGTCTCTGATATATTAGGGTAGCTTTTGTTTGATTTTTTTACATGTGCAGAAAGCAGCAGAAGGCTTTCAGAAATAACAGCAGAGTATTTATTTTACTAAAAAGAGATAAGACATGGAAGGTGCATTTTGTCCCACACAAAGAAACTAAATTTTCAAGAAAGTGCTGACAGGTACACATTAGTTAACACCATACAATACATTAATACACAAACTATGCACTAAATACCTCCATTCCACATGGAACCTACTTTCTGTTCACAAAAACAGAGATTAGCACGAGAAAAATGTTCAATATTACAAACTCTCTCTTCCCCTACCATGCACCCCAGAGAATGACAAATAAAATATCACTCATTTTTATCTATTCTGCTCTAAATATATTCCTTCCTTTATACTCCAGAAGATCATTTGAATGTTTGCTATAGCTGTGACCCACACTCTGAAAGATGAAAAATAGTTCTAAACATACTTGTGACTCAGAAGACTAATGCCAAGACAGTGTGAAAAGTTTTTGTATTGTGGCTAATCCTTCTTCGGAGTCTCCTCTACAAATCTTCAGCCAAAGAAATAAGGCCATTTATATGCACAGCAGTAGGGTTACATAACATCCAAGATACCAGAAGTCATTCAAAACATTACTTAGGCAATTACATTAAAAGATTTTTACCTCTATCAGAAATCCACCATGTCTTAAAGAAGTGAGGAAATTTGAAAAGAAATCGAAATTACTTAACCTGAACAAGATGATTTTCAAAAATGATCAGCCAAATTTATGCTTCATTACTGCCTACTCTTCTCCTTAAGCCAATAGTCTGCTAAGTATGATTTTGTAAATGAATATTACAGTGAAGTGAAATACATTCACAGCACCAAACAGGTTTCTCCACAACACTCTGCAAAGTTCATTCCAGTCCAATGAAAATCTACAAATTTTATTCCAGTGAACCCAATATAGCTCAGTATCAGGAAGTGAATTTAACCTCGAGCCTAAGACATCAACAGTCTTACACCATAACATGGCAATAAAGCTTAGAGGGAGTTACAATTATCATGGCCTTAGCATTAATATCTTTTCCAACAGCAGATTTACCAACAAGACTCACGATGTATTAATATTCCATTTCGTATATATACCTATGAAATATTTTTTTAATATTCAAGTACTTTTCCATCATTTAAATGGAGGTCACAACATTATGCTGTGATTAACATTAAAATACTGTGGTCCTGAAAATGCCTATCGTTTACAGTTGCATCAAAATCCCAGGAAGTAGTACTGTTGCCTTTATAATCCTCTTATACCTGACTGGAGATGTGAGTAAATTTAAGTTTAATTTCTTAGGGCATGGCTCATACATAAGAGGTCATGGACTTACTATTCAACAAACCAACTCCTAAAAGTCAACATACTTAATAATGCACAAATAATTTTTAAAAAATAGTAATATATTTAGGAAAACAAATAAATGTGATTTTTTTCTGTAAAATGCAAATAGTAGAATTTTGGAGTTGGGCAACACTTGCTTCAATTTTGCAGGCATTCCAGATGGGTTTAAACACATTCCTATCTTGATATCAAAGATCATAAATACAAGGACAGATCATGATGCTTACTGTCAAAAGTTTCATGATGAGAGTACCCCCAAGCGGAGATCATATTTAGTTTGAAAGTGGCAACGCCATACAAGTCTCGACAAGTTAGTGTGCACTGCAGCAGCATTCTGAATTCAAGATTTGCTTGTCCAGAAAAGTTTGTTTTTAAATTTTTCGACTAAAGATGAAGCTAGGTGATAATAACATTGCAAAAATTTCAGTTTAGATCAAGATGGATTTGCCGAGACTTCAGACAGTTTGACCTATTTCCACTGGCATTTTACTTTAGTTGAACTAACAGCTCCAGCATAATAATCTCCAAAAATCAATACGGCATAAAATAAAGCAGATAAAAACAGTGCTTGAAATGTTTTGCGGGATAAAGGGATGCCAGCAAAGTGAGTTATTATTGTTAGTGGCAGCCAATTATCAAAAACTATAAAATTTAGGACAAAAGTAAAATGAGTAAAGTAGGATTTGGTGAGCAGTTGATCTACACACTATAATAACAGGTGCATGAAATAAATATTTTAACAAGAAAACAAATAATTATAAAAAATGTATATTTTATTGCACCTATGTTATTTATTTCCTATCATGGATGCTTGAAGTGGAGACAGAACTGAAGGTGAGATGATCTACTCACAGAGATGGATTGGTTTAAGAACCTTGTCTTCTGTTTTGTGTGTTCACGCTTGTGTTCACACTATGTGATTTTATTAAGTGCCTTGATAAATGTGCTTCATAAATCTAATTTATTGTTATTGCTTTGTGTTGATTGATGATGAATTAAATCCATTGGCACTTCTTTTGCAACCTACATATGATTTATCAACTGTGATTCTGTTTGAGTGTGTGTAGGTATATGCATATGTGTACATATGCACCAGGCCTAGCAGACACATAAACAAGGCTAGATGAATGGTAAAAAACAAGGTTCACCTTTTTTAAAAAAAAGCAACAAAAACTATAATTAATGTTTTTCAAGCAATTCTTATATACACAGAAAAAGGTAATTGGTTCCTAGATCACCAAAAAATGTAAAATACAGGCAACTGTCACTTCCCTTGAACTATTTACAGTCTAGTCATTGTCTCACCCTGCGAACTTTTGCAGGCTGGGACAATGACCGTCTTTGAATTCACACTTTTTTAGCTAACTTTTCTCAAAACTGGCATATTTCGTTCATGAATGGTTTATCTTAATGCATTATCATTTAGTCTCCATGTGGTCAATCTTTTTTTTTAATGCTTTTATTATGATACCATGATTTGCTGTTATCACTGTACTGCACTTGAAGCATATACATCAACTTAAATTTCAATACACAACGTTACAAAATTAATTTGAACACTAGAAATGTGATTAAAAGACACAGCATTAATTTTCTTAACTTTGATTTATTGATTTACAAAATACACTATTCAAAATACAATTGAAGAAAACGAACTTACCATGCATAAGACATTGCTCAAAATTGCTCTGGGAACTAGAACTTCCCACAGAGGATGGATAAACATCATAAGAATAGTGGTCAGGGCTGTGTTCAGCACTAGGGTCAGGAAGAATGTTATCAGAGTAAGCAATCTGGTTCATATGTTGTTTCTGCAATTGCAGAATCCTCTCCAATGCTTCTTCAACTTCATGTTGATTTCCGATTTCTGTGACAGACACTCCTTCTGTTACTGTTTTAGCGATTATTTGCTTTCATCTACATCATCTGGCCTCACCATAAAATAATAAACTTCCTCATATAGTTTGGGTCGAAATGACAGCTGACCCAATGAACAAGCAGTCGCTTTCAAAACGTAATTATTTTGTGTGATTTCTGAAGAAAATTGTAAAGTAGGGTTAGCCGTTAGCAAAAAGTAATTTTAAAATGTATCTGGGTTTCTTTTTCAATGCAACTTTTTCAGCAACAAAAAATAGTCATAATAAAGCACAAACTGCTGTTGGTTGTAAGTCACATTAGGGAGGTAATCCTAACAGAGATGATGTTTAGTTAGCAAAATATGTCCATGAAAAAAGTTTTGGGTCTTCTAAGAAGTCGTAATCAGAAAGTCTTACAATAAATGTCTGATTTATATGACACATAATCATGCTCATGTAGGAACATGCTCTCAGCGATAAAGACAAGAACAGAATACTAAATACAAAAGGAGAAAAGTAATTACAAACATGGAAAACACAAAGATGAATCAGGAAACAAACGGCAAGGATGAAGAGTGTCATAAATCTGCAGCAGATGACAAGCAGGTAGACTAGTCAATAAACTAAAATTATAACTACTGACAACTATAATGATTGGTGTAAGGATTAATGCTTGTGGAACAAATGTGTTTTTCATACATGTTTAAAGGATTTGTTGGTGGGTAGATGGAAAGGGAAGAGAGTTCCACTATTTTGCAGCAGAGTAACTAAAAATATGATGACCATAAGTGATTGTTTGGGTGACAGGGATAAGTCTTAATAAAGAGGTTTTCCTATAATCCAGTTTGCTATCTGAATATAATTATCATGTGAAATCAAAATTTTAGGGTAATATACCTGGTTCCTGAAAGTAAGACTGAAATCTCTGTTGCTGTTGGGTCTTTTGTCCAAATGAAGATGGCCATTCTGTCTGATAAGGTCGACTGAAACCTCTATCACCACACTTTAAAGCTGCTTCCATTTTTCGTAGCATTTCAAGACTTTCCTCTGCACAGAAGGAGGCAAAATAATCATTGATCACCTTTCATAAAGAACCTCACAAAATAAAAGTTTACACTGTAACCTCTAGCTATTATAATTATTGCTTTATGCCCCCTTTTAGGGTTCAAGAATGGCCAATAATGTTATGTATGTGTGTGCACATCCTCTCTATGGATAAATGCAGTTTATGTCCTATCACTTGTGTTGTATGCATGTTTGATCCATCCTACGACCAAATCTGTGGTGTGGATAGGAGGATTTGCAGCCTCACAATTTTTCAGCTGGATTGAGCAAGCTGGGACTTCATACTGGCTTCATATGTATGGCTTCATATCATACTGCTCATCATGTATGCCAGGTGCTTGGTTGGGTTGTCTAGTATCTATGAAAGTTGATTTTAAATTCTTCTTTAACTTTTACTAGATTATCTGACTATTATGAAAATAACTATGAGGAGATGGGCTCTGCCAAACCCCATTTGCTGATTAACCAGCCTAACTGCAGTAACTTTAGGCTGTGGCATGCTGTGCAGCAGGGGTGGGGCTGACCAGATGCTTAACAAAAGAACTGATGGACAGATTATGGACGTAGAATGTGTCGAAGGTAGAGTTAGAGTCAACCTGATGGTTGTCATGATGTCGGCCACACCCCTATTACAATGGAAGGCTAGGACTGTTGCTACCGCTTGCACATCAAACTTTAAAACAGCAAGATGTAGAAAGTGACAGCTGTTCATGAGTATCTTAATGACTGTCTTGATCCAAAAGGACAAGGTCTGTGGAGAGACAAGCCTAAGGTCTGGCCAAAGAGGAACAACTGGGATTGTCCATCTTGCAGATAGGTTCTAAATGCCCTCACTAGGTCTCGCAGACACGCTGGGTCATCATGACTGGAAAAATGCAGAAGCCGGATTGAGATGGAAAAGCGTCAACTCCCCAAAACCAGAGGGTCTGGCAAGGTAGAAACTTCACTGTTCCAACGGTTGCAAGAAGGTCCACAATTTTTCTGCAGTGACATTATTCATTGTTCTTGATCTTATTAAAAGAACTGAGGACATCAAATTTAAAATCTGCAACTCAAAGGAAGCCACCCATTCAAAGACCAAAACTTACTCATGTCAGATCTAATGAATGCCTTCTCCCATTCACATAAAATATTGAACATTTATTTTTCATGTCTTTGTTCATTATGATCTATGAAACTGTATCAACTGCACTCACCCAATGTCCTGGTTTGGTCTGAGTCAAGGGACACGGTCAACGATGTGCTGTTACTACCACAGCTATGAAGAAGACCATACTCTGTACTTAAAGCTTTTGCTGTATTTTCCACTTTCATACCACTAGTATTGTACCTGCAATGGCAAAGACCCAAACTGTTTTCTTAAAATAAATAATAATAAAAGGCAGTTTAAAAGCTACTCAGATCTTTTTAATTCTTCATAAATTTTTAAAACAGATTTAAATTTTGCTTTTAATAATTGTTCACAATGAAGATGATGTTTCATTTACTCAAAAATTCATGCCACATGATGAAGGTTTTTTTTTTAAATCATTATTTGCTAGTTCTTACCCAGCAAACAATTCTGCGATGTCATAGAAGCCACTGTCAGCAGCAACACCACAGGGCTGTTGACCTTCATGATTGATCACATGCAGAGCTTCTTGGCTGCCTGGTTTAGTCAGCAGGAACAAGGCTGTCCGGTGCAGACCAAGCCTTCCTACAAGATGCAGCAATGTTTCTCGACATCCGGCTGCTGCACATGACATTACAAAAATTAATCTGTTCTTTTTCCTGGCATTTGCATATTTTTATAGATTAGTACCATTGTACTCAGTATTTTCCAGGTGTGCTAATATTTTTTTTTTTCTCACCTTTGGTTCTTCTTTGGCTCTTGCAGGTCTCCTATGATTTTATTCCCCCCTTTAGATCTGCCAATTCATTTGTCAAGCTTATTCACTTTAACCGTCTCTTCACCTATAACGCTGGAATATTTGAATCATACGCTGTTTCTCCCTGCCTACGTCTGTTTAAAGCTTCCCTAACACTGAGATCTGAAAGACCTTTGTTAATATGTTTGTTTCAAATGACTGGTTTATTTTTCCTGACATCTAAGTAAATTAATAACCCTCATTTCTTCACAAGATACAACCCTTCCATGCAAAACAAATTAAATAAATTTGATTCACGATGTCATGTCAGTGTGCTTGTCAACTGGGACAGCTGAATGGCATAACAAGGAATACATGTTCCTCATGACAACATGGTTTCTTTTTCTTGAAGCATAATCACTTAGGTGTGTCAAACACTTTTGTATGTTGTGAGTGGAAAGAGGGCATAATTCGTCAGTTCTGGAAATTTAGTAATTTTTAAAAAGTGTGCAGTTATGAGGGTTTTCAAGAGATAATCTTGTTTTCTTCAGATGGTTTTATGATTCAAATTTTGAAAATCAGTTCTGTGCTGCATTGTGTATTTCAGATTACACATTTGCCTTCAAATAAATCCACATACATGTATTAAGGCCCTCTCAAATGTTGATTATATAAAAATTCTGTCCTTTTGGTATTTCATTCACAAAACATTGCAAGCAAACCTAAAAATGCTACACATATTAAAAGAATACTTAATAAAATCAGTTGATTAACAATGCTACAGACTGTTTGTTGAGCTTGTGAAATGAACATAAACTTAAAACAGGATTTAACTTACACTGATCATTACCAAGAAGATCCCAGCCTTCAGGGTATGTTGCATGTTCTAGAGCAGCCTTTAGTCTTTCATCCAATGTTGATAAAACTTCATTAGCCAGATCAAACTGGTCAGATTTAATAAGTTCAAGGTTATCCAAAGCATGAGGATTGTTTACACAATTAACAAGGAACTCTGCAAGGAAGTATGCAGAGTCATATATATAGTTAAATTCTCCTCCACTCAGTTGTTCATACTCATTGAAGGATACACGGCGAAGTACTAGCAGTGCCACTGTTTCAGCATGGGAGTGAGCTGAAAACAGACAGGAAAGCTGAATAAAGACCGTTAACAATGGACAACACAAATCATTCATCTTGCTTATTACTCAGTGCAGATAGCTTTGACAATCTCTTTATTCATTTTTGTTTTAATTTTTGCTCTTAACATATAAAGACTCTAAATACTTTTTAACAAAAAATACAGTTTTATTTCTTACCTAATTCCTTATATTCACTTTGCTATCAACATTATGTTGCTACCATGGGACTCAACAATCATGTTAAAAAAAGCAACAACCTACAACATATCTTAACTGTAGAATTCTAAAGTACTCTTGAGAAAGACTTTTTTCTGTTTTGCTCATTCTAGACTTAGAAATCAATGCAGATGCAAGAACTTTGTGTATTTACACTAATTTAACATGAAGCTGTAAAAGCACACAGATGATTATAGCAGTAATGATAAAACAAAGCTTCTGATAAAAAGCTAACTCAAAAGTTATCAAATATTTGTGATAGACCTCAGTTCAGTTGACAGTATCTGAAAATTAAATACCTTCCCGATTCTGACCACAACATCTTTTACACATGCATTTGCTACATAAATGTTATCTTTATTACACCTCCCCAACCTGACTTTGGACCAGTAGTTTGTGAACAACTTTTTGCAAAAGACAAGTCAATCTACAATGACAGCTACAAATGTCAAATGTTATCAACAGTGCCATGTCTATTTTGAACAAGTTCGGCCACCATCTTACTAAAGAAAAAATGACCACTTGGCAATACACAGAGAACAAATCACACAATGCAGTATGACTCGATGTTCTTTTAAATCATCATGTTTTATTTTAATCCTTTGTTGTCGTTATTCTTCAGTTTAGAAGTTTTTATTAAATGTGTTTGCAGAGGTTCTGTTAATATGAAAGAAGTGTTACTGCTCTGGTTTTTATTTAGCCTACGTCTGGTCAGTTCAACTTTTGGTTTTAAACTATGTGGCCTTACATAATGGCAAATAGTCATGACGTGATCGATTTAAGTCAGGCAGAGGTCAGTGTGATATGGTTTTTAGTCAAAACGACTGGCCTCTGCCCACTGTTATTTCTCTAACAGTGTATGTATCAGTCAATCAAGCTTCATTAAGACCTTCTGCACGCCAAGATAGCTGGTGACATTTTTTACCATTTTGGAAACTATTTGATACACTATTCACTTCTACGTGACCATTAAACTCCACTGTCTAAAAGGACTAGACATAAATAAATGCTCAAAAATAAACATTTAGAAATGCCACTTTGATACACCTAATTTTATTTGGATTAGCAAGAAAGTGATATTTCATGATGGTCTAATTTAAGAACAGTTTACTTTTACTTGAAGTAGGTAGCAGCCGTCGCCTAGTGGCGGACACGGTGTTTTCAAACTACTTTTTGGTACGTTATACCTCTGTTTTACATGAAATTTACATCAAACTTCAATTCTAATTTCTTATATATTCAATAATGGGATTTAGAATTCCTACCTGAACATGGTATTAAGTAAATTAGTGAATGAATGCATGGAGATTTTGAATTTCCTTTTTATCTACTTTTTCTTCCTGTAAATTTTGAATAAATGTTTTAAGATAGATTTACAACCCACAAATAGCTTACATAACCCTGGATAATCTTGCCAAATTTAGTAGCTGTATCTGTTGTAGTTTAAAAGATACAGATGCCTCTAACAAAGACATATTCATTCCATATTAGTCTACCTAAAAAATGAGAGAACTATCAAACTTTGAGGTTACAGGTAGATAAAATGTGGACACTAGCACACCTAGAAAAAAAAATGGAATTCAAAGTATTTCTACTGAGTTTATCATTTTCAATATGTAGTAATTCATTACTCTTTGTTTTTGAATCCCTCAAATATGCTCTTAAAGTAAAATCACATAGGCAAAATTTTTCATTTCTGCTTATTTTGGATCATGTGTTTAAGGTTAACTAATAAAACCTGAGCAGTTGATTTTGTTTGTCTGAACAACCTACAGCAACCTATAGTAGCAAAATGTTTAAGCTTTTATTGTTATCTTTATTTGTCATAAAAAATGGCAAGTTTGCAAAGCCAGGAAACAAATTCTCAAAATACAATAAAAACACAGTTTCGCAGTTTTGAAGTTATAAATCTCTGCTTTTAGAAATGATAGAACCTAACTTTTTTTGTTTTTCTAGTATTTTCCTACACATTACAGAAACACACATTTAAAAGTGATATACAAATAAAATTTTGACTGCTGCTACCTTATTTTGATTTATACTTCTGCAATGCTCATTGTTCATGATTTTTTTTATGCTTCAAATTCATGATTCAGTATCAATATGAATGTCAAAATCTCACAGACAATAAATTAAAGGTGAAATAAATGTTTTTCATCAACCAATTTCTCTTTTCCTCTACCTATGCTCACCTGGAATGGGTGCTTGCCATATTCTACCACCATTGTAGTGCATTGTGACAAGGTGCCGCTGAGTACTTCCCTCCAGTGCTAAAAACATTTCATCCTCTTCATTAACTGCAAGGATGTTTTCATAACATATGCTCACCTCCAGCATACAGCCCCCCTGCAATATCAAGTTACATATGATGGTTTATATCTATGTATATCAAAATATCGTCAAACTGCAAACTGTACGTAAAAAGTTCAACCAAAGTTAGAAAATGCTTCTTATGAAAACGAAATGGATGTATTAGAGAGAGAGGGAATGTGCAGAAGAGCTATAGCTGATAAGGGAAGGTGGATAACTGCACAAGAACTGAGTTGCAATCACTTTTCTTTTCGTTCTCCAATGAAATAAACTCACAGATCTCAAAATCTAGATTGAATTGGTAACTGTTCCTTGCCAAGAGACAATCCTTTTCCTCTAATCTTTGTCTGACTTTATGCAATAAGCTTAAGCCGTATCATTCAAGACCAGTGGCGGACTGGCCAGTCGGGCATTGGTGGGCAGGTGGGCTATTTTGTTCTACAGAATAATATTATAAGCCTATTTTAGTGAGAAGGGCCACTCTGTAAATAATTCCAGGCCACCTTAAAGCTCCAGTCCGCACATGTTCAAGACTATGCTTTAGACAACTTGTCTTGCTGTAACTCTAACAAGATATATAATTTTGTGGGAAAAGATATGATTAACAATAGAATATCATTTTTACAAAGAGTAAGAAGTAATACAACTAAAGAAAATAGTTTAATTTATAACAATTAAATCTTCCTTCTTCAATATTCCATAGCAAATCTAATGAAGAAAAAAAAACCACCATCATAGTGACATTACTGACTTCAATTCATGATCCGATAATGTTCAATAAATAATATCATATAAGCATTTAAGCATTTTGGATTTGCACCTTTCAAAACATTAAATTTAAGAAACCAAAATAAAAAATACTTGCATATACAGGAGCCTCTCTTGGGATATAATCCATATTACAAAATCCTGAAAAATGTTTATACAAATATTTTAGAGCTATTTAAGTAGGTTAATAATTTTTTTCTTCATAAACTGGAGCTTAAATACTTACAAAAACTGAGCAGTGACCATTAAAAAACCAAAGAATACCCCCTCTGGTAAACTTCGCTTTTCTGAAGCGGATATGAAACAAAATGCCTTTTCTCTGTGTTCCGACTCACTGTATTCCTATACCCATTGCAAAACATCCTCATGACGTGGGTTACCATTTTCTTATGAATGTTTCTTCACTGCTCAGTCGTGTGTGATAATTATAGAATCAATACTATCGACAATAGTAGTCTGGTGCTGAAGTGGATGACACTTGAGACATAACAATAACATTATAACAAGGAAGTGTCGGTGTTTTCGTACCTTCTCCAGCAATCCTCTTTATACTGCACAGTATGTGAGTTACTCACAGATGAAGTCATTACAATGATGCAATGATCGCTCACAAAGCTAATAGTTTATTAACCAATAATGATGACAAGGAATAAACACAAACTAAAAACCACTTCTCATTGTGACTTGTCCCTCCGTCGAACTAATTCAGACTATCATATTTGTAACAAATATTCTTAAAGACTTTGCTATATATATGGTTATCACGAAAGGTTTTTTTCATTATTTAATACATGAGGGGGACAAAAATGGCACACTATGCCAGGCTACCTTAAATCGTCTTTCTCAATCAGCCATGATGCATGACGTCATAGTCTCTGATCATGTGACATTCACTTAGGCGTACATTTTAGTCAAAGTTTGTGTGTGTTAGACCGTGACATATCTTATTATTATCATCGCTCAGCATTCATTGCTGCGTGTGCATGCTAACATTTCCTGTCTTAGGATATTTATTACTGTAGAAATCATTTCGTGTGTGTGTGTACAAGCGCATGGGCGGGATCTGTTATGTTTAGATACTCCTAGTCATTATCACTTTTATCATTTTATCCTTATCGAAACAGGAAAATCTGATTTTTTTGTAGATGTCCTTGCTGCGAACAGTTAATCTAATGTGCGTGGTAAGAAACGTAACTCTCAATCAAAATTAAGCGCATGCGCAATGTTGCGAACGTAAAGGCTATGGCGACTGTCTGAGAATGTGTTGTCTGTAACAGTGTTACAGCATTGGCTTCCCTCACGGGGTTTCTTTCTTTGAGGTCATCAGCATTTCAGTCTTTGAAAGATGGGATCGGAGTTTACTCCAGAAATGATAACTTCTCTGAAGGGAAAAGTGTATGTTGCTGCTAGAGATGGAATGGCCATCAGTATTTTTGCAATGCTCTGGAACTTAGATCGGCATATCGTCAATGATGTTCTGGAACACCATACGGAAGAAGATGGTCAGCGTACAACCCCACTTATCATTGCCTCAAGGAATGGGGAGGAAAAAGTCGTGCAAGTACTGCTGAGTAATTTTAGCGTGAATATCGAACAGAGTGGTGTTGTGAAATTCGATGGCTACGTCATTGAAGGAGCTACGGCTCTGTGGTGTGCAGCTGGTGCAGGACATTTCGGTGTCGTGAAATGCCTGATTGAACACGGAGCAGATGTCAATCATCCGACACAGACTAACTCAACTCCGCTTCGTGCAGCTTGTTTCGATGGTAGGTTAGACATTGTGCGTTACTTAATCGACCACCATGCTGATTTGACAATTGCAAACAAATATAACAATACTTGTCTGATGATATCTTGTTACAAGGGTCACAAGGAAGTGGTAACATACCTTCTTGAAAAAGGTGCCAACCCAGATTGTAAAGCACACTGTGGGGCAACAGCTTTACATTTCTCGTCAGAGTGTGGTCATGTGGAAATTGTGAAAGAATTGATTCGTTTTGGTGCATCAATGCTAAAAAATGATCATAACATGACACCACTGACCATAGCAGCAGAATGTGGAAAAGAAGAAGTTGTAGAATATCTCATATCCCTTCCAGACTGTACTAGAGAGGAGAAAATTGATGCTCTGGAACTTCTTGGGGCTTCTTTTGCAAATGACAAAGAAAACTACAATCTTCAGAAGGCATATCACTATCTTCACTTAGCAATGATTGAAAGGTATAGAGATCCCCGCAGAATAATTAAAAAACCAAAGTATTTACCTGTTCCTGCATATGAAAACCATATAGAGTGTCAGACACTTTCAGAACTTGAAGGCATTGAGCACAAAAGTGGTAGTATCCATATGGAATCATTAACAATTAGAGAACGAATTCTTGGTCCTGATAACCCAGAGGTTCCGCATCCAATAATATTCAGAGGTGCTGTCTTTGCAGATAGTGCACGATTTGATCGGTGTATAGCTTTATGGTTACATGCCATGGAACTACGTCAACGGAATAATCGCACTATATCAAAGGATTTACTACGTTTTTCTCAAGTATTTTCACAAATGGTACATCTGGGAGTGCAGCTTGATTTTGTGCATGTTGAGGGAGTATTTAGTCATGCAGTGATGGAGCTTGAACGTGATATGCAGAGAGCTCATAGAGATGATGATGATAAAGATACAATGACAGAAATATACCAGGCCAACATACATACTTGTCTGTATCTTTTGGTTATTGCCATCAAGATTTTTAAGTCAAGGGAAGAGGTTGAACGTTTGCATCGCTTAGTCTATCTGTTTTTAAAACAGCGGCCTGCACTCAAGAATGGCTATACACCATTGCACATGGCAGTGGACAGTGCTACACTTGTAGATGATTTTCATGTCAATGATATAGTGAAGTTTCCAAATTATCATTTGGCTATCATGTTGGTTGATTGTGGGGCAGATGTCAATGCACGTGATCAGCGAGGCAATACACCATTGCATATCATTGTTCGTTACTCAGAGCCCATCAGTGACTTTGAAACTTTGCTGCAGATCATGCTTGTATTGATTAAAGGTGGAGCTCATATGGACATATGCAATCATGAACGCAGGACGCCAGTACAGTGCACAACAACAGGGGTAGCAGAGGTTATACTGAGACAACATAACCAACTGTCATTGAAATGTCTTGCAGCTAGAATTGTCAGAGAGCACAATATCCCATTTCAATCATATGTACCGCCATTTTTAGAAGATTTTATACAAATGCACTGACAATACAAATTTTAGTTTCGAGCAGGATAAACATTGGTCATAATTTACATGGTGCACAATCCATAAACTTGAGGCCAATAAAATTATAGAGGAGTCCCTTATACATGACTGTTAACATCACATAAGATATTCATGAAATTTACTTACTTTCTTTGTAAAGTAAGAAATTCCTTTACTTTGCATCCATTTTACCAGTTGACCTGATTGCTGAGCATAAGATCAAAGAGTTCTATTCAGGAATCAAAATCAAAGATTTTAAACTTCAAGTTTTTTGGGGGATTGTACCATTAACACCAAAAACCATGGCATACTTTGGTTTTTGTAATGGTGATGATGGTATAAGCAGTGATGACATGATGTGCCAAAAGATTACACAATAGGACATAAGTACAGCATAATTTTTTTTTCCCTGAGTGTGTTATTTTCAGTTCTTTATATCAGCCTGGAAATAGATCATTATATTGATAACATAATGATCTTCCTGCTGTGTAACTGAAATTTATGTATCTCAGTTTTTGTGCATTAATTAGATGATTGTGACACAACTGATGATGAAGAACGTAATATATCTCTAAAGTACAAGAATCTTAAGATGATTTCTTAACATTCAGTGAGACAGACCCTGGTTTGTTTGTTGATAAATAATAATAATAACAATAATGAGGATTTATATAGCGCCTTTCCAAAAATTTTCTCATAGTGGTTTACATAAATCATACATAGACTAAATTATCAGCAACCAACACGCTAACTTATCAGTAACCAACACGCTTGCTTCTACAACATTCTCTCATACACGAAATAAATTACAGACACATGCTCATAATAAGGAGAGGGTCATAGTGAAGTAATTTATACAGCTGAGTGAAAAGTTATTTGCCTATGGTAACCTTTTCACATTGTCATAAAATGCAAGCACAAAATCTTAATGTTAAAAAAGTCAAGCTTTAGTCAATGGAAAACATAAGGAGACAAATTCTGCTATGGTCTCCTGTTTTAAGTATGATTGAAAGCAGCTATTTATCTCTGTATTAGAATCCATGGTCTTTGTAATTATAATAAACTAATAAGTTTTTTCCTATTTACATCAAAAGATTGGACTCTTCTGTCTTTTCTGTATCTTCATTTAAATCAAATGTGTATAATAGTCTGGCTTTCTAGTCAGTTTACTTGTGAAAAAGTCTAGGGTTTGCAGAAACTATGTAGGTTATCATGCATGTAGCACAGGGGTGGACAGAGTACGGCCCACAGACCATCTGAATTGACATTATGAATAACAATAACACTAGTGAGTAGCAGAAAGACTGTTTAGTTAAGACTGACATTTTATTTTGTTTTAAAAATAAATATTAAACCTTAAAGATGCACCCGATCAACTTATTTTTGAACCAGCCATTTACACAATTGACTTGGCTGTAGGTATATCATAATCATATGCACCCTTCATACTTTGCTACTCTTAATGTTATTGCTTAGTTCAGGCGTGCACATGTTTCTTAATCTCAGTGGTAGATATTTCATTACCAAATTAACTATGCTGGGTGCTAAATCTATAAATTATTTTGCATGACTATTGAATAAGGGTTTATGAGCTATATACTTTTTACTGGGGTAATGATAACTACAGATTCTCTTCTTTGCAAACATTTTTACTTCTCATTTAAGTTTTATTTTGCTGGTATTTTTCTAGTCTCTGCTGCCAAATAATACTTTATAAATTTATGAACCAATTAATGTTCGTAAATTAACACAGATAGCAATGATATAGTGCATTTATTTCAAAGTGATCACAGTTTTAAAGTCATTTTATTTGCTTGGTTGATTCCGTTCTGATACATAGGTACACATAATAATTCCCTGCTAGATTTTCATGTTCAGTCCATTCATCAGTAAACTAAAAACTACATTAAAAAATTAAGATACTTTATACTAATTCACTGTACACCGTAAAGTGTAAAGTAGACACTAAAAAAATGGTTTTCTCTTCAATCAGCTTATCCTTTAATCATCTTAAGGTGTGCCATTACCTTCTCTTTGATACTTAAAGATAAAACTTAGTGTGTGAAAATGTCACTGTAGAGTATGATAATTTGGAAAAATACTTACATGATTGATAAAAGTTCTAGTTTTGAAATGATTTGTGCTAAGTGGTTACTTTTTAAAAAAAATCAGAGCAGTGTTTTCATGATTTGATGAAATTAGCTTATTGTTGAAGGACTGGTTTCAGTAGGTGCAGAACTCAGTAGGACATTGCATTTCTTTATGGGTGCACCTGCTGCTTTTCTTCTCTTGCCCATCTCGTCAAGTTGTCACCATCTTACACCTTTCTAGAAACATGCACATGAAGACATAACCAATAGTTTTGTTTTTAACTTAATAAAGCAATTTCCTTTTCATTATTGTAAATTGTATCTTTATTTTAAACATTTTTAGAAAATTGTCAGCATGTCTTTCATAAAAACAAAAATTCAAAATTAGCATTTGTGGATGCAATCTGTCTAGAAATAACTTTTAACTGCTGTACTGATGTGACAGTTTTAAAAGCAGGTGTAGTCTTCCCTGCCTTGGACAAAGGTCTTTAACTTCTTCACTTGCTGAAAATGCTCTTCAGAATTTTTAATGAATTTGTATTTCTCACTTTATGTGCAGTGTGATATGTGTGTATGTATCTTTGTGGGTGTTTACTTGACATAACTTTCTTATCTGGGAGATGTATTTTGGTTTGTAAACATTTTCTCTGCATATCCAAAACAATATGTAATGATGAAATTTCCTGCACGTCTAATGTTGCAGCTTGTGACTATGGGTATAGTTGATGGACTGATAGCAGAATCAGCATGATAATTTGCACGATCTTGCATGAGCTTTGAAGATGTAGAAAAATGTTGGGCTGTTACATGATAAACATTTTTGTTTTTATTTACTGTCAGTTTCAGGAGGATGTAAATGTTTATATGTATGGTCTCTATGGGTGCAAATGTGTGTGCATGCTGGTTTAGAAAATGTATTTCTATTTGCAGGTACATTATTGTTTCTTCCATAAAAATGAAGTTGTGTTATACTTTTCTATTTGTTTGAAAGAAAATTGTATTTGCTGGGATGAATATATGATTCTTCGTAAGCTGCAAGTTTCATAAAGATTTTAGTAACTTGTGAGCTTATGTATAAGTTCTCTTGAGTTTTAAGGGGACAATACATATATACATACCTCTCTTTCTCAAAACATAAAAAAAATGTTTTAAGATTTGTGCATTTTTGTAGTTTTACTTTATGCAGAAAAATTCATACTTCATGATTTGACATCAAATGTCCTATTCATTACAGTAGACAACTAAAATTGCATTTTTTAAAGTGCAATGACTTGTACACAAACTTTTTAACTTACATCAGTAAGTCTGTAATATGGCACCAGGTAAAATTTCAATTTCCCTTCTGAAGATTTATCTATAGTTCAGTAATAGTGATACATGTGTGTTAACCCCAGCTTAGGGCTTGAAATTTTGTGTAAAATGGTTAACCTTAAGCATTACACAGGGTAACCTGATTTGACCCCAGATACAGCATCGTTCAAGAATAACGAGGCTAAATTTTATAGAAATTGTGGATTAATGAACCACGCTGGTGTGGAATGTCAGTTGTCTGGTACCGTGTTCATTAAAAAGGAGATGGTTTTTAAAAAGGAAATAAGTGATCTGTGTTTCCCTGCACCACTTTACATAGTGCACCTGTCTTTCTAAATTCTTCTAGTATAAGATGTCAGACTTGCTCTGTTTCACACATACAGAGCATACAGAAAGCACAACACAGTTTAACATAAATAAATAGCATTTTCTTGGTTATTATGATGGATCCTTTATGCTATGAAAAGAGCACATGTCTATAATAATAAATATGGGATTTTTATAGTGCATAATCATGCTCATGAAGAAGCATGCTCTCGGCTATAATGACAAGTAGGAGACATGAACAGAATACCAAGGACAAGTAGAAAGAACTATGCAGACAAGTTATAAAAGGCAATCATAGAAGATGCAAAGAGAAATGATGTACATGAGTTTATCTGCCTAGTGTTTACTTTTTTACAGTTTACTAAATGTCAGAATGATAGTGCAGATCTACAACAGAAAAAAGTTTTTTTTTTTTTCCTTTATGGTCATCAAAGAGCAAAGGTGGTAAACTGGCTACAGCACTGCTGTTCCAATGTTGGAGAACAGTTTCATGTCCACCTCACAGGTAAGAGAGGGCAACTGCTTAATCAAAAAACTTAAACAAAGGTAGCAAGGCTATGAGAGAGCAGCCATTGGTCAATGCAAAAAAGAAAAAAACATACACTGAGACAGTCACAGAAATAACAGTGCACAGCACAACAAAAGCTTGGACCACCTATTGATGCTAAAAACAAAGCACATCATTAAAACACGTAAAGAACTGTTGGTGTTTCTCCCCAAGGTGGTTTAGTGGATGTTGATAACTTCGAAGAAGCAAGAAAACATTTTAAGCATCGAGTAACCCACTAGACTTTTCTTCTTCCCATTAAAGGCTTGATGTCATGTTTCTTGAAGGCTTAGTGTATAGTCTTTCCAATCACTGAACTTTAGCTGTGGCTGGATATTAATTCCCAATGTCAGCAAATGATCTGATTATATTTGAGGCACACAAAGCTTCAAATATAACCTCTACCCTGCATATAGGAAGAAACCCAAACTGTGACATCACTGACTCATGGATAATAAACAGGTTCCAGGTTATTGTCTGCCATTCTTGGTAGTGCTTCAGTGACCAAATTCTCCAGCATAATAGTGAATTCTAGAGTTCTTTTCCAGGGAGAGGTGGAAAGAAATAGTACACTTTCAGATACAGACCAATAATAGCTATCACCAAGTCTGAGTTTAGTTTTGTGTAAACAAGGTAACCCTTTTGAGCAGTAACAAGTTGAGTAAAATGCATAGACTACATCTGCAGGTTTGTGTGTATGCAGGAGATCGTGCCTGAACTGTTTTTACACTTCTCTGTTTTTACACTGCAGTGGGACAAGAGAATGTTTTAACCACTATAGTGACTATACACTACCGGGCGTCCCTAGGTACTGCATTTTGCCCGCAAAAACTGCGGGGTCACTTCGCGATTGCTCAGGTCATGGGGAGGGAAGCGCGGGGGAGGGCGTTGTGCAGGCTGGAGGGAACAAAACTGTCAGCGATACAAGCCCCGAACAAGCGCTCCCGCTACAGTGACTGCGTGACTAACCCGTGACTGCGTTGTCCCAAGCAAACAGAGCAACAGTACACAATGTTCCAAATTAAAAAATAAACGTTGAATCGAAACCTCTAATTGTGAATCTCGAAGAACGAAGTTTAAACAGAAATGTCAACTCGCACGCATTCACAAAAGGGGAGATCACTTAGAAATTACTTTCACAATAACTTCCCATGAGAAAGGACAAAATGGCGACCACCTTGACGGGTAGTCTCCTTTCAAAAATTTCTAACCACATTAGACTAGGAACTTTCAGGTAAATTTTCATATTACGTTTTCGATATGTACATAAATGTCATTTAGTGTTATGTTTTTATTGTCTATTGTATACAGACTACATTTTAGCGATTAATATTTGATTTGCCTCCGTACAGATTCTCGTCGAGTTTTGTTGATTTGTTTACTTGTTTTCCCCTTCACCCCTTGTGATAGTATTTTTGGAGACCGGCGTTTTTGAGCAAAGGGCTTTTGCATGGCCTGTTACACGTTCCGTCCTTTCCTTATTTTATTGTAATGCGCCTGCCATACTTTCTCTCTTGCATTCATAAAGCGATCTTCAAATTTTCCAAACTTATCCAGAAGATTATTAAAGTTATTAGCGTTTTGTAAAAGTTAAAGTTAGTAGGAAGTATATTCCTTAATGAAACAGCAGTTGATGAGAATAAAAAATTTGTTATAAGTAATATTTGTTTTGCAATAAGGAAATTACTCGCCCTCAGAATTTCAGGTACGACAAATTACTAATTCACCGACCAATTTCTGCTCGTAACTATCACAATGTTATAGGTATGAATAAAGCTATAAGTATTTAAATCGTACATATGAAGCATCATTGTTTTAGGAAATTGTAGTGTCTGCCAACAGTAACTTTAAGATCACTTTACATAGATACCAACATCAGATGTCTGCTTCCAGTTCAAAGTTCTCCATTTGTAATCATTTATGATGGCACTTTTAGTCTCACCCACAAATATTGAAAATCTGTATGCATCGATAGTTCCATTAATATCTATATGCGTGTTAAAATTGTGAAGTGCATATACAACTAGGTGACCATGCAAACTTAAGATCAATATAGTGTGTATGTGATTTTGTTGCCATCTCAAAACTCGATACCAGTTATCTCATACTGGTTATACATAATGTAAAAAAGAAAAATTAGTGTGATGATGAACTCTCATGGGCTAGTAAATTGTGATATATATTAGGGACTATTAATATTATAGTCCATCGACTAGTCCACCTGCTCATCTTTCTCTGAAGACTTGTGCTACTTTCCATCCTTATTGTTTGTTCCCTGATTCCTCTTTGTATCTTTATTGTTTATCTTTTATTATTTATCTGCATAGTTATCTCCTTCTGTCTTTCATAATATGTCTATGTCTTGAACACTGAGGCATGCTTGTTCGTGAGCATGATTATGCAGTATATAAATCACACATTATTATTTATTGTTATTAGAAACTATGCTGCTAGTACCATGGGAAGTGCTAAGAACAATGTTGCAACACAGGTAGATAAGGACAACAAGGACACTACCATCACTGTCACTAAAGAGGTAACATCTATTTTTTTAAAGAATAATTTTATTAAGTCATTATACAGTGGTTGTTCTTTTTATTAAAAATATAAAAAAAATTGAGAGGGCTGTGAGTAGTGTGGTGTGCAAGCTCTAACAGTATTGGCAATATGCTGTATATAATATGAAAATGGAAAGTTTTCACTAGTGCCCATGTTTGTTAAAGAAATGGCTCAGTTTTGTGATTTTACAGTGAAGTAGAGTTTATTGCAGACCCAGTCAATGTACTCCATCTATTTAGAGTGATTTACATGTGAATTTGTAGGGGACCATCTCCCTTCTTGCCAGAAATATTTTGGACATTGGCAAGATTAAGGGTATCGACTGGTCAGCCTTGGAGAGGAGATTGATCAAGGCTCATGTCAACAATGACTGAGTGCCCTTTCAGCAAGCTTCTGGGAGAGAACAGCAAAAAGTATGCTACTGTAGCTCAACCAACTATAAAAGCTGAGAGAAGGAACACTAACTGGTACTTGAAACATCTGCTTATTACACCATTTCAGCAAGGTAAAACCATGAGCTACATTCGTACTGGTGAGACATTGTGGGACTGGCAGAGTTCAGATAGCCAAGATTTGGAGAGGCAATCACTGACAAAAGCCATAGGCCTTGCAGTGGAGAGGAAACCAAAGACCAGCAATGTGAGGGCTTGTTATAATATTGACAAGTGATCAGAGCTGTCATTAGCCATTTCTGGCAGGGAGCTTTCATGTCCAAAGCAAAATGAGGAGATTTATGAACATCATCTAGAAAGGATCATAAAGGCAACAGCGAAAGACATTCTACTTGTACTGGAACATTAAGACTGGCTTAGTGATGGGCAGGAATGGTAGGTAAATTTCACCTGTAAAGGGTAAGGTGACCAGACGTCCCGCTTTAGGCGGGACAGTCCCGCTTTTGACCTCTTGTCCCGCCTGCTCGTTGGGCGGACGCCCAATGTCCCGCTTTCTGGCTTTCTAGCAAAGTCCATCAAATGTCCCAGTTGTCTTTAAAAATCACTTTTTTCGGTGTTCTTTGACGGTGACGACACCATCATCGGCACGTGTCCCTCTTTCACCCCCGAAACGTCTGGTCACCTTAGTAAAGGGTGAAAGCTCTACCGCAATTGTCTGCATCAAAATCACAACAGTGACAGCAGCAGTGGCCAGACTAGAAAGGATATGACATCAGTATCATTAAGTCTACTGCCAGATAAAGTATGCACAAGTTTCATTTCTATGTTATGGTTGTGACTAGTGAGACGCAGACACTTTTGCTGATATGGAGAAGAGAATACTGGCATTGAAGACCAATGACCTCGTAGGCTGCTGTCCTTTAAGGTATCTTGAAGACTGTGGATAGGGGTGATAGAAATGGATTGGGGAAGAACTGGTTTGCTAACATAAAGGACTGGACTGGTTGGTCCATGCAGAACCTGCTCATTACCACTCAGGACAGGTGTAAGTTGCAAGTCTTATCACCTGCTAGTCATCCTCCCGATGACCAGTACCACTGGAACTAAATAATCATTCATCTACTGGCACCAGTCAAGGGATGAACAAATGAAGTGATTCGATGCTGTAACAGAAATGTTAAACCAAAGTAAAATGTTTTATAATGAATGATAAAAAAAATGTTTTTATAAATGTAGGATTCAACACAAAAAATAAGGTCAGATTTTGAATGTTTAGAAATGAAAAATATCAGCTTAGTTGTATGGTAAGAAAATTTATTTTAATTTAAGTTTGGATGCCCAAATGGCATTTAGAAAAATTGGTTTAGTTCTAAATCATATCAATCATACTAATCACCTCTCATCTAATTCATAGACAAGCGAGATATTTAAGGTTTATATTTTGATTTCCATGCAGTGATATGTGTGTATGAATTAGAGTATTCAGCATATGTTTGTGTGTACATTTGTCAGTGCATTTTGTTTACAGATGGACATAAGTTCTTTGTCTGGTGTTCCTGAAGAACATATCAAAACTCGTACAGTCCGCATTTTTGTTCCTGCTCGCAATGCTATGCAGTCAGGGACATATGGCTTGAGGCGTTGGAAAATTGAGTTTGATGTCAGAGAACGCTGGGAAAATCCTCTTATGGGATGGATATCAACGTAATATCTTCTTCATTCTCTGTAACATCTGTGCTTTTCTTTATGTGATAGCATTGCTGGCATCTGCAGTTTAACAAATTTATCTATACTATAGTATTATTTTTTTAATATATACTATAGTTTTAATAGACAGAATAACATTTACGTCAGTATTGTTTATTGTGATAAAAACATAATTAAGATAAGCTTTTCTTTATTATTTAGAAGCCTCTTGTAATTGAAAATCTTATTCATTGTAGAATGTAAATAAACATATATACATCTCTTCACAGAGGAGATCCTCTTTCCAACATGGAGGTGACATTTACTAGTAAAGAGGATGCAATGGCATTTTGTGAAAAAAATGGTATGTTCATTTCTTTTTGTTGTATAATGAACGCTACAGTTTTTTTTCTTTCAAGGAAATTTAGTGAAATAGAACTGATAGATAGTGCACATGAGTGTAGTCTCTGCCCAAAGTGTGCTGCATGTCAAATGTCTTGGGATATAGCAGGCTATCAAAACCTTTTTCGTATGACCAGTGCATGACCTATTGTATGCCCAAATATGCCTTAACATTTTTCGTGGTACATATTTTTGCTGTTGTAATTACCAAAAGATGCATTGTTATACCTTTTGCAGAAAACTTTGATGTCTGTGATGGCAGACAACTTTTTGTGCATTATTTTCATTTTTTGGAGAGCATTTATTCATGCCCATTTGCGCAATGCAAGTATTAACCAATGCTCTAATGGAAGTGATTCAGACTGGCAGTCAGTGAAGCTTACAGAGTAGGGGTGTAGCATAGTCTACATTTTTACCTACAGAAGACAAATACCAGGGGCGTTATTATGAGCTCTTTGAAGTTTGTCCAGGGTTAGGGAGATCACTGAGTAAAGTTGTTTCAGCCAATACAACATGTCGAGATAATTTTGTCAACTTTGGAGGTGAAGTTCTACAGCCCAACCTTCTTTTTCCCCGAGAGCCGCACTGGACCTGATATAAACAGAACATGGCGGTTTTGCCAGAATCATGAAGTTAAAAATGAAATTATGTTGTGTCTGGTTAAAATGAAGAGACTGCATGAGACTCCTTCGTGGACCGTAGGTTGGGCACTCCTGTTCTACAGACTGCCTTCATATTCAGCACTGAATTATAGCATAACTCAAACATCAATTACAGTTATTTATGAAATGAGTAGTAGATCATGCTTTTGTACAGCTGTCACTTCTGTAAGAAGAAATCTTCATTTCACTGAAAGTCCAAGACTTGCCTGTACTGACTGGATATTGATTTTGAAATGTTTTGAGCAAATTCTTTGAATGAAGCAGATCTGTATATTCTGATCTCTGAACATTAATCCACTGGTGTTTGTTGCCTTTATCTTGAGGAATTTTATCTGAGTGTCATCTATTCTCTATTTCCAGCAATTTTTCCTCAGTATTTGTGTTGTCCTTTAAGGGGTAAATGTTTTTGCTACAAGATGCAATGTTGGCGAGAAAGCAAACCTGATTGTTATATTTGTTTTTTTCTGGGGGTTGTTTCAGGCTGGGAGTACTTAATTGAAGAACAGCAGAAGCCAACCTTCAAAAAGAAATCATATGGCGCCAACTTTTCATGGGATAAAAGGACCCGTGTATCAACAAAATAAAAGTGTCAGTTACAAAGCTTCTAGTTTTCTGGTACATGAAATACAAGAACATTTTGTTAACAAAAGATTATCATCAGTCTTAGAAACATTTTTGATGATTATGACACCAATAATTTTATGAAAGTTTGTTAGTGAATTGTGCAAGGCTACACAGCCTTGTTTCCTGAGATGACTTTATTAAAGTATTAAAAGCATTTCTTCCCAAGCTTTTTTTAATTTTTGGGGAGAGGGTGAAATTGGTGGACAGCTTTGAGCTTTAAGCTCCAGATTTGCCAGGTTGTGGCATATTTGTGACAGAATAATGCCTGCTTTTATTACATTTTTTAATACAGTGTGATTTGCCCCTTAGAAAGCACCTAATCACCACTGCAAATCTTGCACCAATAAAAAAAACTGTAGCATTCTTCTTTCAGCAGAGAACCGTTCCAAATACATGTAGTTGGTTGCATTGTTTGCAAAACCAGTGCCTCATCACCCTTGCCATGCACAATTCCACCCACACAGCTTTCAGTGGCATTCTGCATGTTTTGTTGCCAGACTGAGCCTAAATTGTCAAGCACTATATTTCATCTGTGATAATTATCTAAAGAAACAAAGTTTGCATTTAATTCCCCAATTCTGCTGCCACATATTCCAGTATCACCCCAAGAAACCCAGATTGAGGTTATGTTCACAACTTCACAAGAGCAGCCTTAGCTGTACACTTAGTGTGCTTCAATATACATATTGCACATTAAGGTCTTGACATCAGCATGGCTCAACAATAAAACAAGAGGGAGAGCTTAAAAAGCTGTTGTAAGAAATGAGGTTTCACAAAGGCCTTAGAACTTTTTAAAAATATTTTATTCCTTCCACTCAGACAGACAATCGAGATCAAATTGATGAATGAGGAGAGACTAAGTAGAATTTTCAACTTGAAATTTAAGAGTTTCTATTTCTTCAAATTATAAGCAAAAGCATCACTGCTATAATTTTATGCAGGACAACCGATTATTTTAACACTCTCTTAAAAAGCAAACCACCAAATGTTCCCCTCACATTTTTACTCTTCATTCAAACTCCACATCTCACTCAACAACTGTGGAAGGCTTGCAGATGAAAACATAAATAAACCTGTTGTGAGAATTCAGCACAAGTTCATCAGCTATGATTAATGTCCAAGATAAAAGGCAAGAATATGTAGTAAAATGATGCCAGCATTCTATGTAGATGTGTGAGAGCGTGTGTATTTGCATTCACAATTGAGTGCAACTGATGCTTGTGGATGTTTGTAGTGCTTTGCTTTAGTGTGTTTAAAGTTCTCCTGTTGCCTTCTTTTTCTTGCCACCTTTTTTCTTGCCATTTCTGTCCCAGCCCTGAAGCTCATTTGTGGCCTCACGAGCCAAATATTTGATAAAATCATCTACTTCACGAGATCCCTGTAAATAAGAAAAAGAGGGACGTAATAAGAAAATCTACATTAAACAAGGTTTCCTGATATACTTCCTAATGCCTAATAGAAAGTATCAAGTTTTTCTTAGGCTTAGTTAAAACAGGGGAGGAAGAGTAGAATAAACATGTTTTATGTAGACACAGCAACTCTGCAGTAACAATGTAGCCTACTCTGTAAGTAGCATGTTTCACATGCAGACAAGGAACAGTAATCCAAGAGATCTGAACCCAAGCAATCCAATCCTTACACAATTATTGCACACCCAGAGTGCTTTTAGTTGAAACATACTATCCTCTTTAAATGCCAATTAAATATGACATTCAATGTCACCTCTATGCAACCCTGCAACACCTTGTCAAACATCACAAGACTACCTCTAAAGCACATTTTCCAGTCTCACTTCTAGGAAAAGTTCAGTATAAATACTAAATTACCTCATATTTCTTGGGACTTGATTTGCTGCCTTTCGGGGCAAAGTAAATAGTAGGGAAACTGCACAAATATATACATGTTCATGTTATAAAAAAACTCCATGGTCATACACCTTTCTTCTCCTCTGCTGTCCCATCCTCAGACCAAATTATCAAACTCTAAATGATCCAAGTATTATCACAATTATATGCACAGTTGTAAGGTGTAGTATTTTTTTAAAAATCAGTTTCTAAGGATGCTTCCAAAGATACATACCCTCTGACTTCATACGGTGATGGTACATCATTAGCCGTAGCATCCATTTTTGCTATTGTTATCTCTGACTCATCTATCAACTGTAAAAAATATGTTTAAAATCAATAAAATAATCATTTGCAGGAAAGGGGTATTAAGACAATATATGATGCATGAATTCCTAAACTTATATACATATATATTGCCAATTGAATTAGCCAACTGAAACGGATGACAAAGTAACACGAAGCACATTTTACATAGATCCCTGGACATATCCAGAGAAAAAAAAAGTTGTTCAAATGCACAGCTTTTTTTTTTAAAGTTTTTGAAAGTAAGCATGCTATTAAAGATTAACAGTTTAATTAAAACTCCATTTCAGACCAAATTATATATTCTACAAGTCTCATTTAAAAATCTGGACTAACTTGATATTTGGCTTACCTATTCATAAAATTACAACAAGCTTTAAATAAGCAAGGTCATTTATAATTATACACTAAAATATACCACTCTGTCAAAACAGTGCCGAAATTACGCTGAAGGTAAAGTGGAATTAAAAAAACTATTTAAGGCTTTGGCTTCTTGTTGTTACCCCTAAATATGTCACAAGGTTTGACTTACACAACATCTGCTATGCAAGCTAAACAGCTTTAGAAATGATGCAAAACTAACAAAACTTATTAAGTTAACATGAAAAGCTATTAGATTTATTTAGGATTAAAATACCTCAAGTACAGCAAAATATCTGTACATTTTGTTTATATGAACACCAAAAATAAAGATGGAGTTTTTTTTTAATTTGATGGTTCAAGTGTATCAAAAGTTCAACCTAAAAAAAAAAAGCGTTCATAATTTTGGGAAATGTGGACAGTTATCAGAAAAAGTGCTCTCAGAAAACCTATTTCACAGTCTCAATTTCCTTTTACAGTCTAGCTGAAGTATCGAGTAGTCACAAACAAGGTCATAATTTAAAAATATATAAATAGTAAGTGTATACCTTCTCTGCTAGCTCATCATATTTAGGTGCAAGATTCTTGCAGTGGCCGCACCACGGGGCATAAAACTCGATCAAAACATCCTTGTCGTCGTTATTCACGATCTCGTCAAAATTCTTTGCCACAACAACCTTTCACAAACGTAATAAAAACAGCATGAGCAATAAGAATAAAAATGGAACCTTTCTGCATTCAAGAATAAAATTTCTTATTACAAATGCTTCTACTACAAACTAATCCTTGGCATGACCATTACCTTGACAGGCTCATCATTTGATTCAGGTATTGGCTCTGATTTGAGGTATGGCTCAAGTTTGCCATCAAGTGCATTCCGCACAAACTCCTCAAAACTTTCTAACCTGTGCAAAACAATAAAAGGATCTTTAGTAGATACAGCAGCTTTAGTTTAAGCAACAAACTTCTGGAAAATTAATTTATAATTTTTAAATAAATAAATGATGTACTTAAAAAAAAAAAGAAAGAAAACGTTCACATACGTAAATTCTTCTTGTAGGTTGAATTTTCGCCCTTTTTCATCATATGCACACACAACTGGCTTGTCACCCGACTTCTGTGCCACACCACACTCTTCAAGTTCCTGTCGCATTTCATCCTTGTTGCTTATGGCAAAATAAGCCTTCAGGCCTTCATCACGCAACTTCTTTGCTACCTTCATGATCCTATAAAAAGCATCCATGTTAGATATTCAGGAATAGTAAGGAATAATACAAAATCACACAACTGCTAGATAATGGCCCTATACCACAATGACCTATAGAAGTGGTTTAGCATGCCTAAGAAAAATTTCTTAAGGACCTATTACTACTGAAGGAAGTTCCTTGCTTGTCCCTTAAGATTATTTATCATTCATTATGTATTGTTATTAATGTTGCTATGAAAAAAAAGCATATAGACCGAAAACTGCAGTTTTCTTGACGGGCTGCATAATCTAATGATGCAATATCGTACACCAACAAAATTTCTCCAATGAAGCTAAATAATAATATAGGGAATCTGTATAGTGCCATATCCTGGTCCTATAGACTGACTTATGGCCCTTTACAAAAGATACTTTTTTTTAAAGCTCACCTGCCACAATAAAGACCACCTAGCTATACTAATCATTCCAGAAATTTAGCAAATACAAAAAAAATTAAAAAATAAAAAATGAACAAAAAGAGTAAATGCATAAAGCAGCAATCAAACTGTTACAAACCTGTTTCTCCAATAGTTTGTGCCTTTGGGATTTTTCACATAATCCACCTCATAGAAAGCAATAAATGTGGGTTTCTTAAATTTTCCAGCATTATTAGCATCTCTCTGCGCACAAAGTCCAAAGCTGGGAGGAAAAAAAGCATACATGAAAATATCCATGACCTAAACCTTTCTTATTTGCATTGGAACACCTTTAGTCCAAAGAAAAAGCATGAAAATGGAAAACAAAATATGTCAAAGTCTCCACATATAAATCATATTTTTAAAAAATTCTTTTTAGGACTATTCTCTACATGTGGCATTTGTTTACAAGGTCAGCTGCCTTACAACATGAAATACTAATCCACGATCCTGAACAACGCCAACTGCCATTAGCATTTCTAGTTGCTTGCCTACTTTCATGCAGACTTTGTGGAAAAAAAATTAATGAAGACACTAAGCTTACAGAAATGTCCGCATCATTCATGCAGAGAACATTTACTTTTGGGAATAGCCAGTTCTGGAAATCAGGCAATCTGATTGGTCAACATGGGTTAGACTAATGAAATTAAGGCTATACCAATGTGGCAACATTCAAAAACTTGTTTTCGCTTCTTGATCATCTTGACATCAAATATGGTGCAATATTGCATTCAAAAACTATTTTTAAAACAAAATTGCTATGCAATTCTGATAGGCAAAATCAAAGCATGCGATCAGACCCAATATGCAGTCCAAAAAAAGTCTGCAATACGAATTTTGTTAGCGGACAACTCATATACCGGAATCACTATATTTTCAGTCAATTCTTGGACCCCTGCAAATAGAAAGAATTACCTTTCTTCTTCTAAAAATTTTTTGATGTTTCCAGTTGTTCCATCTCCAGAATATACAACTCTGGTCTCTTCAAATTTGTTCTCCATTACTTTAGGTCGAAACAGTACAATGTTACTGTGGACAAAGGAAAAAATGCATTTTTAATAAGTGTCAGTGTAAGAGTGCTTTAAAAAAAAAATAATTAACAAAAATTGCCCCATAGTGACTAACTGGATCCAGCAAGTTTTCTTAGCTTTTCCTATACAGTTTACACCCACTGGATTGAATGCCTTCATAGTTACAGCTCAATTGCATTGATATATCCTTGTTGAATGTTAAAACTTTCCTTCACCTACAGTACCTGGAATACTTAAGATGAGCCTTCAAGAGACCAGCAATTCATGACTCTTAAAGCAGAAGTGATGATGCTACTGCCTACAAAACTGAGACACAAAGCACCTTACCACAGTTAGACATCATATTTGGCTATTAGCGTACAGCAGGTTGATGATGCTGGCTGTAAGAACTTTTATAAATCTAACGAACGAAAACAAGGGACTAGTATTGGCTGTATAACCAGAATAGCTTTAGAGAATTAATGTAATTGGGAAACTGGTGAATGTGGTAAAAAAAAAAAAAAAACAATTCAGCATACAAAAAAAAAAGGAGTTAAACTGTTAGTCTACAAAGATAAGTTTGAACACCTTACTCTTTGTACTTAAAGTTTTCAAGAACACTCTCAGATGTGGTGTGAGCAAAACGCAAATCTTCCACACTGTCAGCAACTTTCTGAAAAGCTTTAGCAATATTGCTGTCAGCTTTCTCAAAGAACCCTGCAAAACAAAGATTATACTAGAGATATCTTTTTAAAAAGTTTTAAGCGGCAATTTATCAGATGTTTTTGGATCAAATGCTGCACTATTAAAGTAAAAAGGAACCAAAAAAAAAAAACCCCCAAAAATCAAGATAATAACTGCACTGTTATAAGACAAGGCATTTTTATTTTTAAAGCAAACATTGAAATCAGCAAAGATTTGAAAAGCAGTTTCAACTTGTTCATGCAGATTAAGATTATGAATTTTTCTAAAGCAGATTATTTGAAGACTACTGGATGTAGGGAAAAGCGTTAATATTTGAAATAGTGGAACTTGTAATCTTGCTTTAGAATGAGCACAAGACTTACCTATAACACTTCCACCATCACGTGCAATAAACGCTTCAACCTCAGACACTTCTCCAATTTCCTTTGATGATGGTCCCGACAATTTTTGCATGTATTTGACAATGCCATCTGAAATAATTGGTTTATTATGAGGTAAAAATATCAAATATAAACAATTTAAAAGGATCAGCCTATTGTAAAATGAGAAAAGAAAACCCCATGAATTTTCTGTTATATGCAGGTCACCATTAATGTTAGAAAATTATTTAATCTCTGTGTTGCCAACAAAATACTTTCTTTAACAAGATCATTTTGCACTCATATTAGCTGCATCATTTCTGAGAAGGGATGCTGAACAACGCATCATCACAAACCTTAATACTTTTTAACCTTTATAACATAAAAATCTGATGAAATTTTACTTCAGCCAAAAAAAAAAAAAAATTACAATTAAAAACATACATATTGTACAGTAAATTATAATTTATGTAGTATGGCTTTCTCAAAAAGAAAATCTGCACAAAAAGTATTTTGAAAAAGTATACAATGCCCTTGCAAACCAAGCCAGTTCAGAAATCTGATATACTCAAATCCAGAAAACAGCACAAAAAGACTGATGATAAGGCACATCTATTATTTTACCAGTTAGTGTAGTGACTCACCAGACTCTCGGGGACCGTCATAATCTTTACTAACTTCTCCTCCTCTGAAAACTTTGAGTGTTGGATAGCCTGAAACGCCAAATTTGCTGCAAGTGCTTGTCTCAGCTGTGCAATCTACCTATAGAACAAAAAGAATACATTTGCATGAACTGTTTCAAAAACAAAAATCAATAGTCTTAATACCACTACCAAATACCACCCTATTACAATAAAACTTCCAGGGGAGGTACAATTAAAACAGCAGGTGCAAAAAAAGAGGAATGGGGCAAATCTGCCAACAGATGCTGATGGAAAATATTACTCAAATGTCTGGATACTGAAATAGACAAAAAAAAGAACAAGAGCAAGTTATTCAAATAATGGAAAGTGAGAATAAATGAACACCAATAAACAGGATAAATATAATAAGTGTTGCAAAGGGAGCTACTAGAATGGTAGGTATCTCAAACTCTTAACTGAGTGATAGCCTGAGTCAAAGGCAACATTAATTTGGCATCCTGCAAATAATCCTTCGTCAGAACGAGCATGAAAGAGCAGCCAATATAACTGATAGCACACAAACTCATACTAAAGGAAAACAATCTAAGCAGCATTCTTTTCACTCTTCAGAGCACATCAGGAGTTATATCTATCCCACAATTGTATCTGATACAAAACTAATACAGGCACAAGCTTTTTCGTAAAAGCAGCTGTAAGTATGGGCCATCCTGTGAATTTAAAGTAGGAAATGGAAAAAAAAAGAACCAATGGCTAAACATGGCGAGCAAATGTTGAATAAGAACTTTTGATGTACTTGTGGCTGTAATCTATAACCATAAACAAAAATGACCTCAAAAGACTAAAATATAGTTCTAAGAGATATCCAGAAATCAAGCAGAAAACACCAATCAACCAGTAAGTGCTTCTTGTAGCTTTTAAAAATTTCAAAAGTGCTTTACAACATATACCTTTGCCAGCGAAACTGGTGGATCACTGTTCTTCAATTTAGTGGCTGCTTTTTCATATTCTGGTGCCAGCTTTTTACAGTGACCACACCTGTACAACACACATTTAAAGAATTTTCTCTATAATTTAGAATATATTTCATAGTTTTACAGACTATATTCACAATGCTACCCTGCTCCCTTCCCAAACACAATGTCTGAATTATTAAACTTACTGCCTGAAACTGTTACTCAACTATTTAACTTTTCCCACTTTTTATTTGGTCTACCAGTTAAGCTTTCAAAAAAGCAGCTTAAGTTGGCATAAAAAAACTGATAATTTTTTTGTAACTAAGTCAACATTTTGTACTGAAGATTGAGTTACCCAAGTGGCTAGACTGACGGTTATCAGACACCCTCACAGTTTGAGTAATCTTAGGCAAAAAGGACATGAAATATACGCAACGTCATAGTTCCCTTAACATGACGTGACAGAGCATTACCAAAGGTGCGACAATTAACTTACAGAAATACATTTATTATGCGAGCTTGCCATAACATGGGCAACGTCGAAAAAAACCAACCCTTAATTCATTCTGCACCTGCAAACTATTTTATTTCGTTTCTGCATCTCAAGAAAAATCGATGTACAGAACTTCCTACACAGAACATAACTATTACTTAAAAAAAACCAAAAGGACATTTCTGACAAAACCAATTCATCACATATACTGAAACTACGGTAAAAGAGCAAAAGCATTGATCTTGATCTTTAGCATTTCTTACCATGGAGCATAAAACTCGACCAGAACAAGATCATGTTCGTTGACCTTTCTTTCGAAATTACTGTCGGTAAATTCTAGTACGTCACTTGCACTAACTGCAAGGAAAACGCAGGAAACAACTATCAAGGCACGCATCGTGACAAGTGAACAGCGACTGAGTAACGGATACCACAGGAGCATGGGAGGGCCGCTCTGTGCTGTCGAAATTTGATTGGTCCACGAATGCCACCTTGACCACAAGTACTTCCGGGTGAAGGTAACATCTGTTGACAAAGAATTTAACGTTTCACAGCCACGTGAAATACCGACAGATGGTGTATAGCATCAACGGCAGAAAGTGTAATAGCAATATCCTTTACTCTGTGAAAAATCCCGTCACAGGGACTTATGATTAAATATAAATAATCTGTTCATTCCTATATTAAATTTAGTACATAACCAAGTAGTAATATTGCCATTTGATATTTATTAGTTTAAACATATTGATCATTTTAAAATACCACCGAACTATGGTGGGTTCGCATAAGTGTAGCCGTCATCGATACAAATTTGAATCGCCCAAACAGCTAGACCATCACATTAGATCATTAGATATCGTGCAGCAGAACTCGCCATCTCTAGCCCTAGACCATTTGTAGACACTATGAGCACTGCTCGAAGGTTATTAAGTTTCCTGTGATAATCAAAATATCTGTGGGTCACAAGTGTGATGCTGAATAACAAAAATAAAAGACTCCAGATTTTACTTTTAACAGATAAGAACAAATTTATACAAAAGAAAGCATGGCTCAGCCATGGAACATGTTTCAGTTAACTGAGTGCAGACTGTTAGCTACTTTCATTTGCCGTGAAACGACCAACCATGGAACAGCTACTGTATTTAAAAAAAAAAAAAAAAAAGCGATGATTAAATCTTGCAAAGAAACTGCACAAATCATCCTATAAATTCATTCTTAATTGAAACAAAAGAAGGAGCACTTTCACTAATGGGATTTCAGAATGTGGATAAGATAACACTTTATTTATCCCAGAGGGCAGTTCAGGAAATGTTTTGGTTGATATAAGTAGGCAACAAAAAACATGTTTTTGCTAAATCTTATAAATTTAATAAAATGAAATTCTGGTAAATCTAAATATGCAAGGATGACATACATTGGTTTTGGAAAACCAGTCTGATGTAAAAAAAAAATGTCAGTTATAGAGTTTTACTCAGACTGATTTGTAAACCATTGTCATCCATGCTTAGAACTTTTCCAATCTTCAGAGTTAATTTTTCTTAAAGAGAGTGCAGCCTAATCTGTATAGCACTTCAACATTTGTTTTTACCTTACTTTTGGGCCAATAATACATATTTCCAGATTTAACTCTAAATAATTGAGTCCCTTTTGCTCTCTCATGAACAATTTACAATGTTGACTATTCTAAAAGCTTGTACCTGATTTTGGCACTGTTCTTTCCAAGTGTTAAAACAATACTTTAGATCAAAGATTTCCATAGTGGTAAATACTATAATTTCTGTCTTCATTTATTTATATACTTATGCATACAGAAGACATGTCTGGCTTTCTTCTATTCCTATTCAAACAGTGCACTGTGAATCAGAAAAGACTCGTGGATCAGAGCAACAGAATGGCAAACTGGATCTTCTGAAGCGGCAAAAACCAGGCCTATACCAACTGAAAATTTAGGGAACTACAACAGCAGCTAGCTAAAAGTTGTGTATCTCTGACAAAATTAAATGAGGTAAACATGCCACCAGAGTTACCATTGAATTTAAAACATGAATCTCTTATTAGACTTGGTTGGCAAATGTTAATCACAAAATAAACTGCCACCAGTGTAAACGTTAGAAAAAGGTGGGGTTGTTGCTATATCTTATGGTCATATGTGATTTTAGTGTGACGATGTGGTATAAACAAGAGCAAATTTTGGTTTTGACTGCTTAGATGATTAGACATCCCTCACTGTTCAAAAGTTTGATTTAGAGGTTTCCCTGTAATGCTCGTTTCTTATCTTTTTGATAATCAGAAAAGGATATTCAAACTGTAAACTCACTCATAAGAATTTTATTCGTTTGAGTTTTTCCAAAGAACATTTAAACATATTAAGAACGCTGGGAGGAAATGTTGATAGGTGTTTGTTTCTGGCTGCCTTTTTATTTGCTAATTTGCACTTTGCATTTGATTTGTTTGTGCAGCAACTTCAGATATAATTTCAATCTGAAGCTAATGTTTATTTGTTAATACATAAACATGCCACACCTGTTGAAGTAAGTTTACAGAGGATTTGTTTTTAACAAGAATTCCTATTTTAAAATGCTTACTTTTTTATCTTGCAAAAATCATGGTTTGAATTTAATAGTATAAATTTATGATGTAAAGGGATGGATGGGAGGTATATTTAGATAGGCTAGAAACTGAAAACATTTTAAAAAGGGAATTCAGCATGTAGAAATGTACTATCCATGTTATTTAAAAGTAGAGGTTGGTTTCAGATACTAAAGATTCCTGCATCATTTTTTTTTATAGTGACAAATCAACTTTATAATTTCTTTTTTCGTGGATTGTATTATTTCAACTTGTTCCTAATGTCATTGTCTCTATCACTATTAGTAGGCTTTGTCTGCTAAATAAAAAGGTATTCTATTCTAAATGAAGAAAGAAACATCTCCTTAGTATAGATTTCATAAATAACCACATGCAAGACCATCAACAAAGATAACGTTTTTTGTTGTTGTTGGTTTTTCCTAAATGACAATGATCCATATGTGTGTTGTTTCACGGTTAACAAGATAAAAAAAACTGTATTTGTTTGGGAATGGCAGCTCATGTACTAAAGCAGATACCCTAGGAATGATTTACCAAAATGAATTGTCTGTTTTAATAGATCTGGGCAGTTTCTGAAACAAACTATGATTTATATATATATATGTTATATTTCTCAAAGATAAAGTAGAAAAATGCAACACAGTAATCAAGACTGTAGAAGCTACAATACAGTAATGTTTCATGATAATAGAACTATCATGTTTCATGATAAGAGAAATGATCCTATTTCAGATTACCAGTATTCTATGGGATTATCAGTCATTGATGCCTTGACTGATATCAGTCTGGGGGAGTACATGGATAGATGCAGCAGCTGAGAAGACCTGCCTTTCAGGCACTACTGAGCAGGTCCTGCGCAGAACGGCCAGTCCACTCCTTCACATTCATAAGCCAGGTCTTCCTTTGCTCACCTTGGCGTCAACCACACTCAAGGTACCTTGAAGGACGGTCTTCGATGGAGTGTCACGCCGGGTCACATGGTCAAACCAGACCAACTTATGCAGCTTGACCGTCAATGGGACAGTAACAATGCTTAGACAGCAGTCACTTGGTGATCTTGGCAAAGAAGAGGCCCTAGTCATGAAGGAATTAGAAATGCTGTCACCCACAATGATGTGGCACAACTTAGGGCTCTGTTGTTGAAAAACAAGCATCAATGTACCACTGAATGACAAGCAGGAGACTGCACTAATGATAGCCATTAAACATAGCCATTTACATATTGTACAGCTTTTGATGAACAGCAGCGAGTGTGACCTCACTGTGCAAAATATAAATAATTACTCCCCTTTTGATATAGCTGTCATCACTGCATTTGACAGTCGACAAGGGCCTTCTCATAATTTGTGCTGGGAGATAGTTTATCTTCTGATGAGAGCAGGAGCTGAACCTGCTTGCCCTGAAGCAATGCTCTATGTCTTTCGCACAGCACTTAAGGTGATTATGAATATAAGCTGAAATTTAAATTTTTTTTAATTTTAAAGAAAGAACATTTATTTTATTTCACAGGGATAGATTATTTCAATATTGATATAGTAAAGATATAATATATTGATATAATACATATAATTATGTTTGATATGCTTCATAGTATGTATTGATGCTCTAGTTTTCAGATGTTGTGTGGAAAGTGACCAGGAAAATAAAAATATGCCTTTTATCAAATTTTGACATTCTGCCTGAAAAAAACAATTTCTGAACTTAAATTAACTGTCCCACTATTACTAAAGTGATCAAATATAGCTGTTCGCTTTTAAAATTGTGGGCTTCAGTCATGTGTAAAATCAGCACTGGAGGCCACCTTGTTTTGTTGTTGAGAGACATCATTGGCAGGCACACTTCTAACACAAGTAGATTATCCTAAGTGAAGTCATCAAAACGTTGGCATCCTGATAAGCAGGCCTGATGAGAGGGGGGGACAGGGGGGTCTGGTGTACCCGGGCCCGCGGCTGTCAAGGGGGCCCGGCCCTGGTCAGTGGAATTTTTTTTCTTCTTCTCCTTTACATTATATATATGAAAATAATTTACGATTACAAGTACAAGGGGCCCGGAGAGGTCGTCTGTCCCGGGGCCCGGGCTGGCTCTCGGCGGCCCTGCTGATAAGGGAGTCACGCCATAAAATTTTGAACCAGAGATGAAAAAGGGTGAATTGGAGAACATTGGCTACACAAGAGGATAAGGTTACAACCTAAAACAAAGATTTAAAGAAAGCTTTCTGTTACTTAGTATCTAAAGCTAAACTGATACTTAGTATCTAAAACTAAAGAATTGGTCATTGATAGGAAGCATCAACCTGTTCATACATCCTGCCAATGACACGGTGGAACAGGTGCAAAGTTTTAGGTACCTTGGCACAGTGCTGGACGACACTTTCCTTCCAGGAAAGCATGTCAGCACCTGTTTCTGCTAAGGCAATTCAGGAATTTTGGTGTCAGTGGCCTTGTTCTAGAATCAGTGTATCACAGCTTGATTGAAAGCATTCTCGCGGTTAATCTATCAGTGTGGTTCGGCATTCTATCCATCAAAAATAGGAGTTCTTGATAAGGGTGGTTAAGATTTCCAGCAAGATCATTGGCCTTCTACAAAGACCCAAAGTGACCTATACACCAGGGCTGTAAGGTTAAGAGCTGTCAGTATTATCACAGACCGCTCTCACACACTACATCATCATTTCCAAATGCTCCCCTCTGGCTGTAGATGAAAAAAACTGGTTGCCAAGAAGAGGGCTTTTGCTGAGTCCTTTGTACCAACTGTGATATCACTCTTGAACATGGCTAACTGATGTACCGTGCGTGTGTGTGTGTGTGCATGCATACGCTTCTGATAATTATTGCTAGGAGATTTAAGAGTGAGTGTAGTAATTGTATGGGTGTGTGATATGTGACTGTATTTTGTTTAGTTATTGCATGTGAGCTCCAAACAAAGACAAATGTCTCTATCTGTTATAAACATAGATAATAACAATGAATTTAGGCAACTGCTTGCTTCAATGTGGAAATCATTGCAAAACAAGTTGTCAGACCAACAATCCCTGTGAACAATAGAAAAATACCATAAAAAACTTAGATAATAAACCTCCTTGATTAAATCCGGTTGAACTGGAAGTAGAATTTTTACAGATCCTTGCACACAAATGAAGCCAGTGTCCTGCTTGCACTTTGTATTCCCATGGGTAGGATGCAACCAGTACAGTTCTACAATTCTGTTATATCCTTCCCATGAACTATGCTTATGATCATTTCAGTAAAATTAAATAGTTCTTTTGTCTGCCACATAATACTAAATAATGAAGGAAAGAAAGGGTAAGAATTCCATTGATGACCCAAGCTTGAAAAGCCTACAGAAATGAGTGCTCAGGACATTTTATTTAAGGTGATAAGTGCATTACAGGTTTGTCAAAAATGTATTATTTTTACAACTAGATCAAGCTAAACGCATTCACAGCATAAGAAAACATAAGCATTCCTTCTACATCCTTTACTTTTCTGTATAAGTACATGTTCACTGCTGGGTGGACAGGTTTTAATCACTGGCCTAAAAAACCTTGAACCTTCTCCAGATTAACTATGTGGAGATAGAACTTTATCGTTCCTTCATGGATATAGTACTTCACACTATAACATGATCTTAGCATATCCTTCATGAACCACAAGTTGATTGTATAACAATGCCATATTTCACTATAAATATGTCTAATGTAAGCAACAAGGATGAAGAAACAGATAAATTTTTCATTTTGCTGCAGATGGAAGATGCAGTATTTCTGAGACATTTCCTCACAGCCTGCATAGAGCACTGCACCTCTCATCTGGTTCATGAGCGTGTGCTGCTAAAACTTCACCGCAATCAGCCTCTTTACATGGCTGAGTCAGGCATTGATGAATTCTTAGAGGTATTCATACTTTGCAGGATTTTGATGATGATGATGATGATGATTTATAATGCGCAGGTATCCATTCAAAAGAATGCTCATTGCGCAAAATAAAAAATAAAAAAGTAATAATATTAGATGTTTTAAATAATCTGATAATAAATTATTTTAAATGTTTAAATTAATTTTTGGCAATACTGTTTTGTTCTTTAGAAGTCAAAGCATTAGAATGACTCCAAATGTATATAGATTAAAGCAGGAAGAAAAATAGGCTAAGAAAATTTGATGTTTTCATCATTTTTTTGAATGTAAATATTTTGAAAGATTTTGTAAGTGAAAAGGGGGAGGGAGAATGTGTACAATAAGTTTGATGTTTCTTTGTCTGTAGCTGGCTTCCTTCTTCACTGTCAAGCTAATAAAGACAACAACATGGCAGAAGTTGCCAGGACTAATACAGACATTTGTATATTATATGGAGTCACACTGGTCACGACGTTTTCTCAAAGAAAAGATATATCGACGACTTGTGCTGTATGCCTCAGCAGCAGGCTGGCAGTGGAGTGCTAGTGACTTGGTGCTCATCAGAAATACATCCCAAACATTGGCACAGTGGTGTCAGAATTTACAGTGCAGCCCACTTTCTCTCTCTTTTGCCAGCAGGCTGTCATTTCGTAAGAAATGTGAACAGTCAGTATCATTCTGCCTCACATTCATTAACATTCCAGATGCAGTCAAAGAATACATATTGCTGGGTGATGTGGATCTCTTGCTGAAAAGTGAGAAAGGGGTAGATCTGACAAAAGTGCAGATGTGAAAAGAAGTTTATGGAGTTCCTCTTCTGCTTACATTATGGAGTACTTGCAATCAATTATATGACTATGAACAGTTACCTGCCTTGTGTAATTTAAGTCCTCTTGTGATGTCAGATTGTCAGGATGAGCTTCATGTTAGTAGTTCATGATTTCTTTTTTCACACTAGTTATGGCAATGAGATTGTTTATGCACAGGAAATGCACAAAAGAAACATAAAGGAGACAAAATAATGCCCCTACACCAACCCTTTAAATTATAGTAACACATTATCCCTCTAGTTACCTTTGCAGGACCCAAAATAACTAATCAAATGACCATCTAAGCAAAAAATATGTCAGGTTGCACAAAGGTAACTTATTACATGACTCGTTCTTAAGTCTTTTAATCGCACTCAGGACTGGCTCCGCATGTGTCATATACCGCAATGCAATTTAATCTCCCCTTGACCACTTTTGACATCCAACTACATGTTTGTTATTCAGAGGTCGTGAAAAATATGTCAGCTGATGAACTCAGTACTTGTAGTAAATTTTACTTATGAAACAGGGTCAGTAAAGAGATCAGTAGTCACAGAATTTATGAGTACAAAACATTAATTTTTTAATCTGATAAAATATTGAAATACTTTGGATGTTTTATTTATTTGTATTGTGAGAATTGTTTTTGAAATTTATGCTTTGTGAACCACTTATGCAAAGTTTGTGAATGGTATTCTCAGACCTGTTCACTTACTCTTAGACTTTTAGATTTATTACAAAAAATTTAAGAAAAAGTCTCATAGTGACTACAATATTTATTAGGTTTTTGACCATGCTCTTTTTTGCCAGTTAAACCTTCTAAGCTTATTTCAAAGAAACACAAAATAAGTTTTAAATGTGTACTGTTTGATACAATTTGAATAAACATTTATGTGAAACAACATGTTTATAAAGTAAGGTAAAGTTAAAAAAAGGCAGTTATTTTTTTATGTGCACCAAACTATTTGTAGGGTAAGCAGTTTGAGACAACATTTTTTATTGTTATTCTACTCACGCTTATCCACATAAAGGAGGCACATTCATCCAATTTACAAATAAAATTACTGTATACCTAACTTGGATACTTTAAAGGTGTTTATGGTATTCTAATATTCAGGTTGTAAGGGGTTGTCTGTCTCCTTATTAGCAGTGTTCATGCCTGACTTGCTGGCTTCTTAATATGCCATGTTGTAGTCCCCTGTACCTGAGAAGGGAGAAGAGTCATCAGACTCATCTGAGTAGAATGTCTTGCTCATTTGCAGGGCAAGAGAGATATTTGAGGAGGCATACTTTTCCAACAGAGTTTTGGATTTTTCCTCTGATGCATTGAAAGTGAATCAAAAGTATTATATCATTTGGATTTGTATTGCTTCCCTTTGTATGGTTCCTGAGCTCGAGGTTTTTCAAAGTGGCACTCCACAGTCTACACTATAAGCATCAAAATATGACCTATAGCTCAATGACTGCAATGGTGATAAACATCTGCAGCCTTGTTTACATTTTTGTATCATTATTATTTGTAAAATGCCACAAGCTTGTCCATAGGGCTGAGATATGGCACGATGTAAGTGTACCTTTTTTAAGGGGGAGAGAATGAAAATGCTGTTTTCAGGACAATGTCACTGAACCATGCACTTGACCATATTCTGCAGAGGGGATTTTGAATGACTTCAGTAAATGGACACTTTGTTCACTGCATGATGGTAGCTATGTCCACAAATCTGCATCTTGATCAATTTTAGGCCTTTGAATTCCATAATGTGAAACATGATACAGTGGAACCTCGGTTAACGAACTTAATCCGTTCTGGAAAGTTGTTCGTTATTGTTCGTTATCCGAAGCAATTTTTCCCATAAGAAATAAAGGAAATAGATTTAATTGGTTCCCAGCCCCTGTTGACTCGCTAATATATGAAAGTTACAGGCTATATAGGTAGGTTTTAATGAGAACAGTTATAATGCAGTTAAATGGAGTTAAATAAACATAAAAATATTAACAAAAGCATTTAAACATCAGAAAACTTGCCGTTTTGACGGCGTGGGTGGATGGAGGTGTGGGGAGGAAGGGGTGGAATTACTGCTTGGATTCCCCCTCCAAGAGCATGTGTGACATTGTAAAATCGGGGATGACTTCCCTTTTCTGTCGCTTTGAGGTTGAAGGAAAAACTTGTCCAGTGTCTGTTGCTTCTGCCTTTTTTGCAACACTTTTGGGTAATATGACATCACATTATAATTGAATATGTTTAGGTTCCTATTGCCTATCACAGTCACTACCTCACTACTATTGCTCTTATCTTCTTTGGAGCCACGATTGAGGATTATCTTATTAAAATAAAGCACAAAAATCACTAAATAAGAAGGATGCCTACAGATAATGAACATAACTGTGTCTCGAGCGCGAATGATGACATGCTGGTCGGTCAAGTGTGGTTCACGTGGCTGTTCGTTATCCGAAATTTTCTTCGCTATCCGAGACAAAGTTTTAACGAAATTTTTGTTCATTATCCGAAATATTCGCTATCCGAGGCGTTCGCTAACCGAGGTTCCTCTGCACACAAGTATCAGTACCTTTATAAATTAATAGGGATTCTTCTTACATAGCTGTTTCTTAAATACAGAGAGTACATGCAGTCTCTTCGGGCTACATGCTGTATGACCATTCATTCCTTTATATTTTTCATCAAATATGAAAGATCCATTTAGCTAAATAAAATATTGTTAATTGTTCATAAAGGTTTATGTTTATGGCTGATTGCTATTTTCTCTGCGTAATTTACTTGTGTGAATGGAATGACTGTCAAATCTTGTTTCCAGTTCGTTTTGATACAAGTTTGATTGAAATGCTATGTCCTATTTTTAAATTATTCCTGTGTTATCCTTTTTTTAGAGCTGCTATATACAGTACATTGTCTTTTACTGCATGTGGCCCATATGTTTCCAGTTATGCAAAGTGTTCTCATTTTATTTTATAGAGAACTACTAAGGTGCTTATACTATCTTTTATGTACTTTCAAAAAAAATGTATTTTATTTGTTAAACATTTATTACTTGTTTCTAAAGGACATGACAGATGAATGAGAGTACTTTTATAAAATTTTGTTGCCGAAATAACGTTAACAAAATGCTGTTTCTTTTACTTATCTTTGTTACATTACGTTCTTTTCAGTCTGTTTGGTCCTCAATGAAAAAGTTATTAATATTAATTTACACTGCTATTGTTCATTTACTAATAAAGTACTCACATTTAACATTCTTTATTATTTTCATATATTATCAGATATGATTAATTATAGTTAATTATTAATATAAATCATATTTTGGAATTATTAGTTTTTAAATTACGTTAAAAGAGGAGGGTAGATGTACAAGTGTTTCCGTTAATTATTTATTTTCATATTTATCACACAAAACACTGTGAGGGCCAAATATTCAACATTATGAAGTACTCAACATCCTTAGAACTGAACCAACCAGATCTCAAACTGTCATCAGTGTCTACAGCAAAGCCTGACACTAGAAGAATGAGGCATCATGTTTTACCAACTGGAGCTCGCAGACATATCAGTGGTGAAAAATATATGGAACCTTAGGTGGTCTATGACTGGACTCAGCAGACTAGAACAGGCCTCCACATGCTGGGTCATTAGAATGACTTGTAAAAAGTCTGAAAAATATCTGAAGTTTCATACTGTGGTATTCTAATAGTGGAGTTGATGACCTGGGATGATCTTTCTGTGTCTGTCTCTTCGTCATCAGTACTTGTGTTCATGCCTGACTTGCTGGCTTCTTGATATGCCATGTCATAGTCCTCTGTACCTGAGTCGAGAAAGAAGAGTCATCAGACTCATCTGAGTAGAATGTCTTGTTCATTTGCAGGACATGAGATTTATTTGAGGAAGCATCCTTTTCCAGCAGAGCTTTAGATTCCTCCTCCGATGATTCATGTTCCTCCTCAATCAGCGGCAACTTGGCTTTAGAAGAAGAAATGCCAAAGAGATCTTTGATCTGACCCATAGCCTGACTGGGATGTTTTTGTTTCCTCTTGGCTTCTCGATCAGCATAGAGCTTTTTGGCCATGGCCTTCTTAGCATAGACCACATCCTCATCTTCACTTGAATCTATCTGGGAAAATGTGATGTGATAGCAGTTGAACACATCACCTTGTAAACGAGTACATGATAATGTTGCTATTGTTACCATCAGTAGTCACATGTATTTATTGTGAGAATGTGAAGGGATTTGTTTCAGCAGCTGTATGTTAATAATAATGAGAATTTATAGAACTTTTTCAAAGATTTGCTCAAAACACTTAATATAAATAATACGTAGAATGAGTCATCAACAACCATGCACTTACATTCCCATCTAACAGACACACTAAATTACAAACATGTTATGCAGCGTGCATGGTCAGGACAGGGTCACAGTGAAGGCATCGTTCTGAAAAGATTAGACTTAAAGGTTGTAAAAAAAATTAATGTCGAAGGCTGTTGGATAATGTTTTCCAAGTTGATGGGCTTTGTTGGGGAAAGACCTCTGTCCACACGTCATTGCATAGTGGACTCACAGAAGCTTGGTGTCACAAGAGGAACGAAGAAGTCTTGAGAGCGGATAGATGGAAGTGAGTTTGCAATAGTCCATCCCCGAGAGTACAAAAGCACAGATTAGAGTTTTAGTTGCATCCGTGGTGAGAATGTCAGTGTATACAGCAGCATCTTACTATCAACGCTGCTTGTTCATGTGTGCTTGCTGTCCAGTCAGCCAATTTCACGCACATGCATGCGACAATGATAAAATGTACAGACACCTACATCGGAGGCACAAAAATTTAGCCATCAAAGATAGCAATGTGCTGCCTCATGAAAAGCAAATTGTACTAGGCCAATCGACTGAATATTGCAGATGGCCTATACAACTTCCAGCTAAAAACAGAACTTAATATCCTCCAAAGCAACCAGCAGCTTGTAGATACCAGATACCCAATACTATTTGAAATCGAAAAAGATTGGGACGCCCCTACGTGGGGATAAATACTTCTTCTTTTTTTTTTTTATCGTTTTTTTGTGCCGATGCACTGTCAGAGTTTTGAAGTATCCTAAATCGTCACTACCACTGGTGAGGAATGACTAGCAGAAGAGCAGGCTGGCTTCAGCACCATATACAACACCAGAGAAAACGTCATCGACTTCAAAAAAGCGTTTAACAGTCTGAAAGAAGGGTCTTTTGAAATGTTTAACATCATAGTGGGCCTCATTCAAATCATCAAATGCTGTTTGAGAACTCAAGGAGTGCAGTACTACTCAAGTGGGAGGCTTCTTTCAGACAACAGTGGTCGTTTTTCAAGGATGAACACTGTCGCTTGTACTGTTCAACATATTTTTTAGAAAAGCATGTGAGAAACCTTTTATCACCTCCTCCCCTACTCATACACCCCTCCATACCCATTTGTCGGTCCATATACAACTCGGCTTAGCGGATGGCGTTGATTTGATGTCAGACAGCAAGAGAAAACTGCAAGACCTTACCAACAAAGTGACAGAAGATGCGAAGATCTGAGCTCAGCATTGAAAATCATGGTTAATGGCAGCGGCAAGGCAGAGACCTACATTAACGGAATTCATCTCGAGGAGGTAAACAACTTTAAACACTTGGGCGCCAGAGCTGGCAGATGCACGCCAAACACTCGCATCAGGATCCCGACAGTGACAGCAATAATGTCAAAGCTAAACAAGACCTGGAGCAGCAACAGCATTAGGTTTAGCAGCAAGAACAGGTTATACTAGTGCTTCGAAGTCTCCATCCTGCTTTCCCGTTGTGAAAAGGGAACTCTGCTGATAATGAAAAACGAATCCAGGCAACCAAGACAAAATGCCTAAAAAAAACGTTTTTTTCGAATCTCCTACATGCGAGAAAAAAATAAGGAATTTGTATGAAACTCGGTTGTCACCCTTGTGGGACATCAGGAAACCCTGTTTGCAACAACACTGTAAGACCGTCCTTCAGGACATCATCGATGGGGAAGAGGGTCGAGCAGAAAAAAAAATCTGGATGTCGAACGTGAAGGAGTAGACTGGTCGTTAAATACAGAACCTGCTCATCACGGCTTAAGTCCGACTTCAGTGGCGAGCCTTGTCCACTGCCAGGTCCCCCCTACGACAGGTACCAGCAGGCCAGCTTAGCTGAGCACCTAAGTACCAGTCAGATGATGATGATGATGATGATGATGATGATGAGGGATGGAGGATGGATGGATGGAGGATGATTGATGGATGATTGATGGATGATGATGAGGATTGATCTAATCAAAGGACACACTCACCTCCTCACTGGCATCAGAAATGTCCCCATAATCAACAGGGTTCATGCATACAGTGCAAAGGTTGTTGAGGTCGTCGTAACACTGCTGACAGTACACGGCCTCACAACCGTGATTTGAACAGTGAATGAAGTTGTCCATGTCGCTGACACGCCCCTCTGCCCCACACAACAGACACATTTTTCGGTCATAGCCCAGGAACTTCAGCAGCCTACCGAGGGCTGGGCACTGGCGGACCAGACGGCTCCGCACACTGAGTTTCTGAAAAGACAAAGAACTCAGCTCTAGAACTTTCGGTAGATGTCATTTTTCAGGAAAAAGTGAGGTTGGAGGCCTTTTCAGTGGATTGGGAGTCAGGGGGAAAAGGGGAGAGGGTAGCCACCCCTCAAAAAAGGTTCTGAGTGAGCAAGAATATCTTTTTGTTCAATGCTTGAGATGTAATTTTTCACAAAGTACAGAAAAGTTAGAGGAACACAAAGAGAGAGAGAGGGGGTGTGTGTGTGTGAAAGGACAAATGTTTATTACAAGGGTAACAGAATAAGAAAACTTTATTTTTTTTTTTTTTTTACATTTGGTCCTTGATCTAAAATAATGAAAAAGGAAACCTAATTTACTACAAAACAAAGGCATTAATTACAGAAGACGGGTCTTTTTTGGACACACTGATTTTCAAACCTTGATGTGTTTAATATGATTATAGAGTTTATTTTGTTCTGATATTACATAATTTCTTGTAATTGTGATAACCGGGTGAATGGTTTTTCAATTAGTTTTGTTTCTTGTTAAGTGTTGCTTTGTCGTTTGACATTGAAAACAAAAAATGTTGTGATGTTACCGCCGTTTAAAGTATTTCCCTAACCTTTTCAGGTTTTGAGTGTGGGGAAAGGAGGTGTCAGAGACTGCACTTCTCTCGGGATCAGGTTTACGTGAGGGCACTGCCCATATTCTCCTTGTTACCTTACCCTACCCAACCCTCTGTAGAGTCAGGTACCCATTCCCGCCAGCTTGGTCAAGTGTGTTTGTGTATGTGTGTGCGTGTGCATACAGTGAATAGAGAGCCACGCAACAGTGCTGCGATGTAAGTATGAACACAATGCGTTCCCGAGGAAGCTGTTTCAACTCCTACATCCTACCTGTATCTCGGTGTCATTTTTGAACTTGCGTCTGAGCTGGCGTCTGGTGAACTTGAAGAAAGCGCCTCTGGTGAGCAAGATGGTGTTGTACAGCCAGACCGCTCGTTGCCTTTCTCGAGCTGGATAGTAGCAGGCGGCCACCACCCGCCGCAGCCTCAGACCGTAGGCCTCCAGCATGGCCATCACCAGAGTCAGCACATACAGCACCACAATGGTCCTACCAACATGGCCACAAGTAAATAACACTACTGACAATACTAGTCAGCACATACAGCACCACAATGGTCCTACCAACATGGCCGCAAGCAAAGAACACTACTGACAATACTAGTACAATCTGTAGGGCATAGAGGTGAACTCAGTGCGCTGCACACCAAAGACTAGTCATCCTACAACAAACGAAAAAGTAAACAGCAAATAAATGGACAACAGCAGTAAATAGGAAGCAAAGTACATGGTCAAAGATAGGAACTGAGAAGTAAGAAGAATTTGCCGGATTTGTGAGAGGTATTTTTGAAAGAATGGGGTTTTGAGGCTGGACTTAAATCTTCGAATGACAGGCACAGTAGAAAGGGACTGATAATTCCAGACCGGGGAGCCGGAGAAGAGAAATTTCTCTCATGTCAAGACGGATACAGACCTAAGAAAGCTATTGTGATTTAGACAGTTACACATAAAAGCAGCTCAAACTACTGAGATTAAAGTGTCTAAAGCAGTAGAAATTCTGTAAAAGTATCACAATTATTCCAATTAGTTAAGCTAATTAAGGAGAAAATATTGTCCCCATGAATGATTTCACCTCTTGCTCGGGAATGGGGGAAGGCACGTATCAGCCCATTTCTCTGATATTTTAAACATTCTCTCGCGATGAAGGGGCTATGGCTTTGAGCCGGAGGCAATGTTGCTTGGATGGCAGGTCTGGACCAGAGCCAGAGCGACAACCTCTCATCGCAAATAGGCTTTGGCTTAAGGGGGTTGCCTCAAGCTGCAGCTCATCTAGAAGGCACTCAGTATACCTGTGGTCCCTGGGGTATACCTGTGGGAGGTGATAATCCATCTTTTCCAACCCAGTTTCAGATGGTTGATTTCAGTGAGGCCTACCTGTAAGCATCCAAATCTGGACGGGAAGGCCTGGGGAGACAGGAGGAACTGTCGACATCCAGGTCGCTGCTAGCCAAAGGGTCCAGTAGGTTGACCATAGACCGGTACATGTCTGCCATGGGCCCTTCGCCTGGTCGGAACATATTTACAGACACGTGATATTCATGCTCCACTCCTGAGGTTCATTCAAGAAATTGAAAGATGTGTTCTAGCCCTTACTCTCAGATTTATATATTGTCGAAGGGCAAAACGTCGTCCGCAGTTACATTTCAAGATCACACAAATAATCTCTTCAACAATCACTTTTAAAGGAAACTTTTGGAGATTTATTTAGTCATTCAATTATCAAGAATATTGAGCTGTTTTCTAGTTAGAATTAAGTATAAGATCGTCAAAGATTTGCTTTGAAGAAAGTAAAAGTTTACTGAACGTCTAACAGATGTTTGTTGACCTGTCCGCCCACTGAGATCATGTTTTGACTGAAAAACAGTAACAAACATCTCATGTTCATGGTCTTCTGAGCTGACCTTCCACGTGCAGCTTTAGAAATGCAGGAAGAGAAGCGGTTGTCTTGACTGCCAGATGGCGGGTGATCATGGCCAGGATCCAGTACAGACCGTAGTCAATGACCAGGTAGAAGCCGGCATGATAAGCGCCAAATGCCCAGAAGAGGATGCCCTGACAGACAGACGACGTTGTGTAATACAGGTCTACAAGAGATATCCTAGCAGATAAATGAGCGTGTTTACAAACTACAGATATTTTACTGGCTACATTCTGTGAGCAGTTCTTTGTGCTGTGAGTGTTTCACGAGCGCAGAACATCTTTGCTCAGGGAGCTTCATTGGTAGCCAGTGAAGTTAGTCACACAGTTTCACATCGTAGCTCTTGTGTTTCGACAATTTGAGTACGCATTTCTAGGCTATCTTTCTGAAGCTTTGTACACCCATCCTACTTCTTCTCTAGGTCACTCCGATTCTCTAGAGAAAAGCTGCAGACTGTTCCTAGGATTAGTTGAAATCTTTTGTCGGATGTATGTTTGCCTTCGCTACCTCAGCTGTCTGGAACACACTTCCCTCCCTGCTGAGACATGCATCATGGTTGTCAGCATAAATAGCAGCGACTGTAGACAAACGAGACTGTATCCTGCTAAATACTTCGCCGATTCTTTACCCGTCGGTGACAACTGCTTAGAGGGAAAAGTGGCGTTTAGCCACACGAGATTGAGCAATATCAGGTCTGTCAACTTTGCCCTCACAGGCTTGACCAACAAATTCGTCTGCTTCGTAGTGGAAGTATCTCCTGCGTTCGCTTCCTAACAGATCTGTGCCCGTACCAAGGGAAAAAGAGGAGTTGATGAAAGGTGTGTGTGTGTAGGGGGGAGCATCACCTCCCTGTGTCGGAAGAACTGAACAACCAAGCAGTGGCCACAAGAATGAACGCAGTCATTGGTCATACCTCTGGCTGAGAGGTGAAAAGTGAGGCGCCAAACTCTCAGAAGCAGGCCTGAAATAGCTTGCAAGAACTTTTATATCACAAACAAGATGAATATCACGAAGTTTGTATAAAGTGTACAACTGTACATCTATACACATAGACACAGAAGACCTATGTACAGTTCGTTTGTTGACATGATCATGACTACCTATGAGCAGTGATAACGACGAACTCTGACCTTTAGCATCTTGCGTTGTTCTTTCTTTGTAAGGAGGTAGGAGCAGGCGCCGATGTACTTGGTTTCCTCGCATTTCTTGAGAGGCAGCAGAGTGTCCCTCCCCAGTTGTTTGCGCCTCTCGTCGATTTCGTACAACAGGCTCGTGACATAGTAGTTGTCGTAGCTGACACAGAGGTGTGGACAGTGTGATATGTTACTTGGAATAAACAGGAAAATAAATCGAGATATTTATCCCAGTGAAGATATGAAAAATACTCCATAATCTGATCTGGGGTAGAGATGTAGATGAAACATCATTTACAGAATGAATAAAGATGATATGTTTTGTAGTTATCGCCGGGCCACATAAAAATCTCCCAAAGTAATCATATTTGAAGGGCTAAATTATCTTTAAACAATTGAATTAAAGAAAAAAAAACTGACTTGCAAAGTTCAGCTTAATTTTATGTTTGAAAGGTTTTGTGTTGTAAACAAAAACCAATCTAAGAATGGATTAACTGAACACTTATCTCAAATTTTCTAATAAGGGTCTGAAGCTGGGGTGCTGGCAGGTACTTGGTTTTACAAGTATGTCTATAGTTTTTATGGGATATATGTACAGGTATGCAGCTGTAAATATATATATATGTGTGTGTGGTGTGTGTAATAAAGATATGTAATAAAAGAGACGGAAGAGAGAAAGAAACCGAGAGTGACAGAGACAAAAGAGAAAAGAGATTTAATTTATGTCAGTATCCACTACTAAGGCAGTGAAAGTGAGTGAGATTATATCATACAGCAAGCTTGTAGAGTGATGACAACAATATGTAAAACAATAATGTGTGTTTGATTATATAGACAGCGTTTTTACACTCGTCTACACTGTGGGGCTGGCAAGCAGGGAAAAATTAGTTATTTGCGGCAAGCAGACCGGCATGTAGGCATGAAAAGATAGATGAAACAGAAAGATAAAAGGATGCAGGCAACTCGTTGGTATATGTAGTCACCTGTCACTGCTGAGATAGTGTTTGCGATAGAACCAGGCCTTGATGAAGACGAAGGTGATGGTGACCATCATGACATTGTCCACCACGGTCAGGACGGCTGACAGGACCGATAGGCGGCGCGAGATGTCGGCGAGAATGGCATTCTTCACCTCCGTGTAGGACCTCGACTGGTTCATAGTATAGTTGAAGTAGTTCTTCATGGTTACATTGAAGTAGAACATTTCGTGCAAGTCCATCACCTGCCACACACAAGCAGAACATCTGAACTCCTCCCAGTGGCTTTATCTACAGTCACCGTCAGCACGACAGTCGGTAACAACAGTAAATAACTACAGAAGGTGAACCTTTTAGCTGCCCATTACAAACCGTTCCTATGGTCGCTTCTTTAATAGTGTCTACCACCAGAGTCTTTATTGCAGCCGACAACAGGCACAGTAATTCTCCGATGCGGGCGATGTGGCAAAGGTGAGAAGTGGCGGTGACGATTCCACAGACAAAGTCAAAGACCCCCAGACGTCTGCTGCAATCTTTGTAGGCATCATCAAAAACCTTTGTACACTTTTTGTATGGCTCCCCCATCTGCTCGTTGCAAATGTCCACAATATTGTAAAGCCACTTGAAAACCTGGAGAGAAAAAAAATTTTGCGTAAATACTTTCATGTTAAGTACCTGAGTCCAAATACATTAAATATATTCTCACTGTAATAGTAAGACAGGACTGTACCCCAACCTTAGCAATGGCAGATGCGATCTCCTTCACAGCTCTGGCCAGCGCCTTGAAAGCTCCCTGCAGCAAGTCAGCAAACCGTTTGATTCTGTCAAACATCTCTTCGAGAGAGTCGATGACAGCTGATAAGGGATCCTTCACCATTTGCAACAACCTCTGTGTCTCGTTGAGCATCAGGCTCTGGCCACAGGTGGCACTGTCAGCAACGACCATCAGATTGCGGTTGAAGTTGCTGACTGGATACGTGAAGACCAGCACGGTGGCGTACACCAGCAAGAAGCTGCGGCCTTGTTTGGAGAACATCTGAGGCAGTGTCAGAAGAACGAGGCATCGTGTAGAAATGGAGAACGCCAGACCGAGGGTGAGAACGAAGCCGATGGTACAACTGCCGAAGGGAAAGAAATGGCATTCATTGAAATAAGGCAACATTTGGACTTAAAATGAAGCAAAAATTGGTGTTAAGAATAATTCGCTTCAAGCTTTATAATTAATTTAACGTCGTTAACAATGGGAGACTGAGAACCCTTCTCCTGTTCAGCTCAACCAGAGATAAATTGTGGATGGAGATATCTCGTTGACCTACACGACCCTTAGCCTTACATCCACGGTTATGTGTGTAGACGTACCTGATGATAGCAGCCTTCTTCCGTGAGTAGTCCAGCTGCAGAGACAACCATGCGTACAGCAGTAAAGTGAGCACAAGACCACAGACGAATCCCAGGCAGTTCTTCAGGACTTCGTTCTCGTAAGTCCCTGCGAACAACAAAATAAAATCACGACAATCGTTTCTTCACAGTTTGCTAACATCTTACAATCCATGACAGGACGTACAAACCCTGGGTTGCCTGCCAGTCACCTAACGAGAAATTTTAAATGTATACTTGAAAACTTGCCCCCTCCCGTTCTGAGACTCACCGATATGAAACATGCGTCCCCAGCACGTAGTTCGTGGACACAGCAGTTCCTTGCAGCTGACATCCATCCAGCACACACGCGGACAGCAGGCGCGACACACCACCATCCTGCAGATGGTCCTCAGTCCTCCCCAGCAGTTCTGGCACCAGGTCTGGCGAGGAGGGAGGCCCGCCAGTTCGCGGAGGCTGTCTTCCTTGGCGTCGGCGAGGCGGAACATCTTCCGCCGGACCCTTAGGGCCTTCTTGACTGCGGCCCATGCCGACATTTTATCCTAAAACTCAAGAATTAGATGTTTCCGTTACAGCAGTCAGTCTAGTCTGCCAGGTAGAGGAGAGAATGATAATCAAGGCGGTGAGGTTCAAAGGGGATTTTTACCTACTAACCTGACGTCAAAACACACATGCGTCACGTCAGGATTTAAAAAAAAAAAAAAACTATTCCGGTCTTCTCTCTTTCTTTTACACCTGTATACACTCCTCATCGCAGAATAATAGTTATTGATATTATGATAAGAACCGGCAGGATAAGATGATAAGAACCGACAGGAGTGTCTGCAAGATACGTTTTCTGGTGTGAGTTAGTCTTTTATATATATATATACAGATATATACATCGTAATATTGATTGCAAGAGAACAAGAATCATTTAAAATAGGCGGAGATTTGCTTGATGAACAAGAAATCATTTAAACACTCTTTTTACAAATAGAAAGGAACATGTGGAGGTTCATGTAAGGTTTTTCTCATGATGTTCCCCATAAAGTGTTGGAAACAATTATTTTTGCCGATTAAAAGATTAAAAGTTTCCGAATGGTTTCTGACTGACATCCGATTGAATTTATTTGTCATTGGAAACCCGTATAACACCAAAGACTCTTCCGAAAGCCAACTCCAAGTTTTGTAATAACAACTCGAAACTTTTTTAACACTCGATCGTCTTTGTGCTCGACTGGTATTTCGCAATCCTCGTCAGTCCACCGCGCATCTTAGGAGGAGCACGTTCTCCTGCGCATGTCCTCTTGATGTTTCGCGAGTCTCAACAAGCCCGGCTTAAGATTACACCACCTTCAAGTGGTGAAGACGTAGGACGTGGAAGTCCTTAGACATCAAAGTGTGTCACATGACCCATCAACCGCCTCGTCCTGCGCGCTGTTGCACTTGACTGTGGCAGACGTCATTAAGCTGGGATTATCAGCCTGGCCTCTGTTTCTGCCTCCAGCATCCAACTATTCTGGCGATGACAGCGACTGACCCAAGCATTACCCTGGAGATTGGTCTGCCTGTTACTCCAGAGACAACCAGCGCTCCGATGTCTGGTCATTAGTCCCAGGTTCTTGCAACTGCGAAGGTTTTGTGTCAACAGAAGAGCTGGATTTGGCGGATGTTAGTCCTTAATGACAGGAATGTGTGAATGTGTGGATGTGTGAATGTGTGAATGTGTGCCCTCCATTGCCGACCTCCATCTCTCTCTTCTGTGTTTGACTTGCAGGCCGGAGCAGACTTTATACAGCAGTTGTCAGCTGGGCTATTTCCTCCGACATGAGAAGAACTATCAAAGGACATATCAAATTTTCCCCCACAGAACAAAGTGAAGAATATGTTTGCTCTCCTGAATAGCTCAGTACCAGAACTGTCATGAGCTCACTGGGAGGATGTATGGCATTACAAGTACGTCTAGGTGTAAGTACAGACTAAGTGATATTGCTTAGCTAGTTCCTGGATGGTTTGAGAGAGAGAGAGGAAGCGGACTTAAGTAGAGAAAGAGAGAGATGCCTCAGAAAATTAACGTGTCTGGTCCCATGGAACACTGTTTAAACAGCTAGTCTCTCTCTCACACACACATTCCACAGTATGCAAAGACCAGTTGCTATCTATACCACCATTGTGATGGGTCAGTAAGGACAAGAGTATCGCCAAAGGCAACACAAAATATCAACTCAGTTTTCTATAGCGCTGATTCCGACTTTTCTGTGCAAATAAAGATGTTGTTTGCTGCTTTTATTGCTACAATGTATAGAAAAGTATGTACTGGTGTGTGATCTACACCCGAATAATTCCTAGCCCAGAGTGATAGAAATAAGATTGTTTGATGGTCTTTGCCTGGAGGAGGGCGGACCCCCGCTTCGTTCATTTGCGGGCAGGCGAGATAAGATGTCCACCATCGCCCAGACTACATGCTGGGGGGCTGACGAAGATCAATAAGCAATACCCTAACGGTAACTACACCCACACAAGACACACTTGCACCAAAATATCATTCGAAATTCAGTTGAAGGAAAGCATCTCAAACATGTTGTTTGAACACACTCGTTGACATGTAGACAAGTAGAAACATAGACGTTTGCCGCAATAATCATTAGTTTATTCCGTGTACGGAGAAGAGAGGGAATAAGGACTAACCACGTGACTAATCCATCCTGGTAGTTCTTGATACACGCTGACCATGTGACTAACTTCTTTTGTTTAGAAGGATGCTAAGGGTCTAGTTGGGGTGCAGTTGTTTCATAATTACTGGCTAAAGTTTGATGTGATTTTCCCAGATAGGGGTGGACACTTTCCCTCTATACAAACACCCACCAGCATCAGAATGCACAGCAAAAAGTCGACACCACAGACGTGGGGAGACGTTGATGTTGTGAAGGCCTCAGTGGATGGGAGAACTGGGATTAAGGTGTTCAAAAGACAGTCAATATGTCGAGCTCTTTCTGCACCTGGTGATGTTTGTCAGGGTGGATGTGGAGAACGAAAAGGGGTTATTCACCCGTTTATTAGAACAGATGTTCACACCACTTCACCTTTGACGCACCATCAGGGTGGAACTAGTTCCTGATTTTTAAAGATTTGTGAATCATATTAAATGTGAGAATAATTCCCTTTATTTACAATGTTGCTAATGCACTCAGCGTGCGAGTAATTAACTCTATTCACAGGACATTTCCAGTGACATGATTTAAATGTTTGAGACATTTGACTATAGTTCAGTGAAGTTACCTGAAGTTCTCCAGTGCAAGATATAGGTGTGTGAAGTGTGCACAGAGAGGAAGTGGGCATTAGTGACAATTAATCACTCTCCAATATAGAGGCGGCCATAATTCTGATACACACTAAGCACAAACGATTTCATGTAATTTTTTAACATTCGGGGGAAACAGTTTTTTTATTGGAAGTAATAGTACTGTATGTGTAACTAAGAACTCGCACCAAAAAAAAAAAAAAAAAAAAAAAAAAAAAAAAATCATGGATAAGAAATAAAAGGAAAAAATCGGTTTACGTTACTTCGTGCAAAAAAGAATGTAAAGGAGGCATGATAAGTGAATTGAAATGTATGTACTCTGTGAAAAATCAATTTTACATCCAGAGCAATAAAAATGTTTATCGTGTTCTCTCCCTTTACTCAATTCTCTCCTTTTTAAATTGTGGGCTAAGTAATGTTTACTACAACAGTCTGCTATGTAATTTTTAGTACATTGCTGTGTAAAGTTTACTACAACAGCCTGCTACTCTCACATTGCTGTGTAATGTTTAGTACAACACTTCATAAGGTTTGTTTACCAGATACTTTGGCGCTACTAGTACTAGTAAGGTTTTTTTCTTTTTGCTCAAGCCTGTTTGGTGACAGTTCTAATGAGGTTTGTGTAGTAGAGTTTGTTGGTTGTCCAGCCGTGACCTATATTTAAAACCTCATGAACACCGTATTTTTATTGTTGCGGTCTTTCTTTCAAATATATTAATACATGAAGGACAAGAATGAAGGTGAAAAAAAATGAGCGAACGATTCAGTCAGTGAGCGATTTTGTAATAAGCAACTAAACAACTTTCAAAGAAAAGCAACCTTTTGTTCACGCATGTATATATCTGTTTGACAAAGGGATGCTGCTGGCTCACTCAGCGCATGGATGTAAGTTTAAGTGTACTCACACAGCCCTATAATCAAGATTTCAAATCAATGGGGTCAGTTGGCTTCGGACATGCAGTCAACGAGATGCACTCAACAGGAGAGGAGAGGCAGTCAATGAGATGGGGTCAGCAGGAGAGGAGAGGCAGTCAATGGGATGGGGTCAACAGGAGAGGAGAGGCAATCAATGAATTGGGGTCAGCAGGAGAGCCAGATTCTGCCAGAGAAGAGGAAATGTGAATGTCAGGATGATGAGAAACCATCACAGGATCAAGGACATTGGGATGGTTTTGCCAGGAAAGGAAATTCTTGGACCTTCTCACACAGGTCAGAAAGTCGGTCATCAAAAAAAAAAAAATAATTTGTTTATTTGTATAGCGCTTTTCCCCATCATTAAATGTAAGCTCAAGGAGCTTTACTAAAACGACAAACACAAGAACATAATAAGAATGGATGCTGGTCTCAAAAACAATTGTGGAATCACTGTATATTTGTGACCTTTGCCTATCACAGTCTGTAGCTGACAGACACATGCAACACTGTACAACTATATGATGACCACATCTGATGATGACATTGATGTTGAGAGTGACCCTCGCCTTGTTTTCTACAGTGGTGGGAAGGTGATGTAAGGCTGACTTGCAGGTGGACAATCAGACAGCTGAGATTAGGAACAAACACAAAGCTTTGGTACTGATTTGTCTGACATAACATTTCTCTCTCTCATTTACCCTCTTGTCACTCTTCACCAGGTGATAGCAAGATGGCGCAGTTAACAGTTGGCTGAGCCCAGGCTCTCGATGGTGCAGGAAAATTCTCTCGCTGATTTGCTTGGTAGTCTACAAACATTTTACTCCAGACCTGACTTTGAAATTTTTTTTTTTTGAGGGCAGTTGCTTAACACATCCACCGACCAAATCGATGGCTGACAGAAAAGATCTTAATTTCTTGTGAGCCTTGTCTGGACAGAGATGGAGGGAGGATGTATGCTCAAGTAGCCAGGGGGCGCTGCGTGTTAACTCCAGATTTGCCAAGCTTTATGCAAGTGACAGCAGGCAAGGTTTGCAATGTAGCCTGGTATTTAAGCATTTACCAAGCCAGTCTTGTCCAGACGAGTGGTGTACCGTAGGTCTGCATGCTGTTTAGACAACTTGATGTTTTTAAAGAAATCAATTCCACTTGCTTTAGACCCTCGGACGATGTCATATTTGTTACCAGGGGTAGATAGGTGTAGTCCCCCTGCTGGTCTCAATTCTCTCACCAGTGTGACTGTCATTTGCTTATCACGCGAGAATTTAAATTTACTGTTGGACTCCTTCATCGACTGACTGATTCTAATCAGCTTCCCAGCAACTACGACATTTAGGTTGTTGTAGGTAAATATGTAAACTGTGTGACCCAGGGTAGCACCTTCCAGCCATGGCCAACATGCATGAAAATCTACGGGTAGTAAACAAGAGTTGTAAAAGAGTAAAATAAATAATTAATAAGTTGCTGTGGGGGGCTAAAGACTTCTATTCCTCACATAGCATGAATTGAAACACAAGACTCCTAGCAGGCATCCTTTGACAGTGTGTTAAATATTCAAATGTAAACATTGTGAAACATATTTAATAATAGGAAAGCAAGAGATAGAGAGAAAACACGCGCCATATAAATGCTCACATCTAGAGGAGAGATGTGAAGACAGAGAAAGCTTGAGGCAGTCATCCTGTCGTCTGGCCTCGAGCAGTGGCGATCCTGCACGACACTGATTCCCTTTTAAGAATATTGCATGATGTTGTCATTCCATGCACGTCAGTGGATGTCGTTTATTATCGTCCCTGACAGGATGATCCTCGTCCCTGTCTTTACTGACGCCCAGCGCCGGCGCGACGACATCCATCACCTTGACGACGACCACCGCATCTCTCCAGTCACAGCTCGCCATGCACGTACTCGGATACAAGGAAGGTGAGACAAATTAAACGAATATTTATTTGTATAAGAAAACAATGTATTAGTCGACTTATTGTGAGGCTGGGGGTATGAAGGCGTGAGATGACTGTGCCCGTGACATGACTGAAGCGAGGCTGGTAATATTTGTATGTGGAAGTCTGCATCTAGTGACTGGAACAACGACGACCACAAAACATCGAAAACAATTGACAAACTGACAGACAGCTGGACTATTCTTAATAATTTTATCTTTACAGCGACAGTCAAAATATTTTCGCTTCTAACATTCTGTTCCAAGAGTCACAAAAACAGCAATTGTGTCTCAAATTAAAATCAGAAGTCTGGTTTTTTTTTTAAAAATTATTTTAAGTAACCATTTCAAAAAGAGTCAGGAATAAATAACGATATCTCTTTGCTGTATCAGCTTATATATGGGTTGTTTCGCTAGTTGAAATTTCTTAAAATAAATTTAAACCACGAGCAGTGGGGTATTCGTGTAGAATGATATGAGCGACCACAGCCAATGTTTATTAACTGTAGAGGTCTCTGTAACCGTCTAAGACTAGAAGGACATTTTCCATATTGGAGCATGAGCACGAAGCCGAAGGCTGGAAGAGAGGGATGCGAGACAAAAGAGCAAATGAAGCAGACATTAGGTGTCTGCGGGCTCCTAATGTGCGACACTCAGGGTTCACGCCTTCTCTTACCTCCACCACAAAACTTCTTCACAAGTTTTTCATTTCTCAGTTTACTGTAACCAGATTAACCTAGTTTTTGAAAGCAATTCCACTACGGGAACCAGATACTGAGATAGGAAATATCTCGAAAGTTTTGAGGGACTGAAAATAAGCAGCCTGCCCCTCCAGCTGAGACTTGGTGTGAGCGGGGGAAAGGTCAATACTGTGCAACTTGATGGGGAGGCTGCATCGGAGTCTGAGCTTGATTCACCGATAAACCAGTTTTACGAGTGTTGCTCGGTCCTCCTGTTCTTGGTCCTGTACTTCCACTATGGCTGCCGGCGGCATTACCAATGCTTGTCCTGAGGGCTTTTCTTCAGTCGGCACATGTCATCGAACCTTTGATCATGTTTGGCAAAGTTGTGTGAAAGTCAGGGAGCCAATGTCAGTGTTAATTTATTTGTACAATTTCAAATATGTGCAAGACAATGTATTAGCTACAATACAATAAATACAATAAGATAAGAACAGTCACAATGTATGGGAAGTGAAGGGATCAAATAATTATTTATCCTGAACTACCAAGAATGCATTGTTAAAGCACACAAAGGAAATGAGGACAGCAGATGGAACCCTCCGAGACCTACACCAAGCCAGGCATGCAAGACTCGGAACTAAGTCATGCGGTCCACTCCACTGTCTGAGCCACCAGCTGATGGGTTTGTTACCAACAACATTTCTCAACCTTACCGCCCACACACTGGTGTAAGGACCTTCGATGACCTGAGAAAAGAACAATATTTGCAGACGCCCATGGTTGTCAATAAAGTAACTTTTCTTTCTTTACAGTCTGTCCACACATACACACACTTATTGCTAATGATAATTATTACTGCAGCAAAGTGAAAACAGTCAAGGCAACAAGCAGTTGACTTTCTTGCACTTGACCTGCTGCTGAGCTTGCCCAGGCCGGTCGATCCTCTGACATCCTTGTGCTCTTAGTCTACGATTTACATGTTGATAAGACAGCTGCTGCGTTTGATCGACTTTAAACACCCTGTGCTCAATAAAAGTAAAATCTGCTTTGAAAGTAGGAGACTGGTATAGTGTAAACACAGAATTAATGCTGTAGACATGTCCACACAACAGGTGTATGTGGTGTTAGTGCTGCTCTCCACTGAAAAACTCAATACTGAGCCGAATGTTTCGAGGTCTGATTGTGTTTTCTCTCTCTCTCTGCATCCTCGTTGCTGTTTCTTCTCTCTCTTTCCTTCTCTCTCTCTCTCTTCGTTTCCATCGAATCTTCCATGTTTTCAGCTTTTATCAGTTTTCCATGTTCGTATCGAGAACAATTGTTAAGAACTGCCATGTAAAATCAGGTTTGGGTTTTATCACTCCCTCATGGGAAGTCAGATAATCGTCCTGAAAGACACACGGGATCAATATGTACGTACATCACCTCTCAGTGTACAACAACAAGGGAACAGAGCAGGGAAGACAGATTCCTCTGTCAAAGCTAACCACAGGATAGGAACATCGTTAGTTAACGCCGGCATACGTGTAGTTTTGTTATAACAGTTATTGGCGATGTAACATTATAATGGATCATCGTTAACATGCTATTAGCAAACAGTAGGCACAAGTTGGCTTAATTTCAGCATTTCACTATTCCAGCAGTCTTCAGCTTGACAAAGTGTTAGTAGCATACAAGAGCATCTTTATTTTTATTGCCTGTAGAGGGGTGTAAGAAGTCTTCAAAGTAAAAAATGTCTTTTTCTGAGCTTAAACTGTAAACATAATGTTGTGTGTCATTGTCAACAACAGAAAACATCTCCCACAGTCAATTCTACTGCAAACTCTCAATGTCCATAGTGCAGCACATCCCTTTTTGGAAAGTATCATCAGTTTGTTTGTGCTCAATGATCCTCACGATTATTACATCGAGAAGACTTGCGATTACAGGTTGCTTGGCAACGCTGAGAGAACGACGCGTGATGAATTAAATTCAAATGTTCAGGTTTCACAATCTGCATCAAAACTTGCTATACACGCGAAGATAAAAGGCCAGCAGGAGCTGTGTAATGGAGGAGGCACCTCTGGCCCCATCTTGATGACAGACGTGATGATGAGAGCGACAACTGCACGCACACCCGCCAACGAGCTGCTCGGTGCATGTTGCCGCCACTCGCATGTCGACATTCAACACAAAAACCTTCCCCGGACATGTTCCTCCACTCCACACCAGTCTCTGGACGAAAAGATTTGTGTTTTTTAAGACTGACGAAAGTTTCTCTTTGCTGTTATCAATTGTTTTTAGAGAGAAACAAAACACGACAGTGAAAGAAAATCACTCGCAAACGGATGTAATTTTATTTTTACAAGACTTCTTTTCTTTCTCTATCTCTGTCACAAGGACAGTTTGTATTCATGCGTGTTTGTTTGTTTCGTGTGTGGGTGTGTACACTCATTGAAAGGCGAGAGAAGAAATACACTGACCCGCGCATGTAGGAACGCAAAAGCTCTTTCTCAAATCGCATCACTGCGAAAATTATTCTTTCACAGAAAATGCTGAAATGTAGTTAATCGAGTCGGATAAAGCTTGCATGATTTGTTGAAATGATATGTTATCATCAACATGTTATCTACAGCATGTGCACAGTTGACATATTTGTGTGATAAAAAGAATTCCACCCAACCTCACTTCGATTTTAGGTGTGTATTTTTTTTAAAAAAAACATTAGATGGTTGCAATGTTTTATTTCGTATCAGAATCACTCAAAGTTAGACCCTACTTGACAAGTAGCTTTTCTTGTTCCTTTCTGGTTCTGGTTCCTTTTAAAAAATGCATTGAATGCAAGGACAACACATGACAGCCCACAGCACGTAGACGACAGCAGCAACACTGACGACCATCGGGACCAAGAGCCATGCTTTTTACTGGCACAGAAGAGAGAATTAAATTTAACTGCATTCTGTTGTTTAAAATAAAATTTAGGAATTTGAAATAAGGACAAACTATTGTGTAGTTAAAGTCGTCTCCAGTGTCACAGGCTGTACATGTAGACAGTGTGGCTGTCATCTTCCTGCATTGCAAAGTCGTTCAGCTCTGACTTTCCATCTTTTGGATGTTGGGTCACTTGGTTTGTAGATTGTAAGCTCTTGTTTAAACACTTTCAACTGGCGGCTACATTGTCTTGTAGCCACAGGAGACCTAGTGGGTTCTGTTCAACCATATTTCAGACACCTAGGTCTGGTTAATCCTTCAGTTACCCTCCATCAGTGCCTATGGCGACTTCCTGTTGACATAAGACTTAGTACACTAGATACAAGTAACTCTACGACTGCTGCGATTTCTGTGGACGAGTACATTCGCTGGTGGTTGTCTTCTCTCCCCGAGAACACTACCGTTACCCCGTCAACTAATGAACTAATTCTCGCTGACGTGGAGATATATACAGTATATAGACATATACGTCCCTCGGTATCCGCAGGCCATTGCTTCCAAGATTCCCTCTCCCCGCGGACCTCCACATCCTCCAGTGCTCCTATCCCTTATACAACATGACAGCATTTGCTTATAACCTACTAAATCATCTCTAGGGTATTTATGATACCTAATACAATGTAAATGCCTTGTAAATAGATTGTGTTCAGGGAATAGTGACAAGTCTGCACGTCTTCAGATGACAGTAAGTATATCAATCAGCAATAACCATCACTTTATTATCAAATTTTGTAACCATGAACCCATCTTCCACTTATTTAACTACTTCTTGCTGATGCCCTTAAAATATTTAGTATATTTAGTTCTCCATAGAATTGGTAACATTAGAATTGAACATTTTCATACACTTACGATCAGGACTGTATACTTTAAAGTATATTTTGACCTTTGCTCCGAAACAGTCGTCTGCTTACTTGTCCGCCGTTTGAATGCCTTACAGCTAACTTACTTTTATTTTGTTCGGCAAAATCCTTCCTAAAATAAATGCAGTAAAATCTGGTGAAGGGTTTCTGCGCTGTGTAATGCCATCAAAGACCATATTGACTTTGATATCATGGCCGACACCAGTCGACCCCAGCACACAATTAATAACACAGAATGGAGGGACACTCGTCTATTCGGTCAACTGTCCGCCGCTCAGCAACGGTCACCCTGAAGAACTTTGTCAAGTGTTTTTCTCTAGTCTCCTCAACGACCAACGGATGATGAGACTGAACAATAAACCATCGCAGAGGACTGCTGAGCACATTGGAGAGCACGAATAATAACAGATAATTGCCCCCTTCCATTTTTTTCCGGTCGTTTTTGGTTGTTTATCCAGCTTCGTGATGCAAACCTGCACCTTACAAGGCTTCATCAATATCATCTTAACAGTATATATATATAAACACACATCAGAGTATGGCAATGTGTGCTTGTGTACATGTTTGTGTGGTTCTAGTTCATCTACACTATTGTCCAATCTTAGCAGCTCTTCAACTGTTGCATCCTGATACACGAACATCTTTAGCACCAGCGGGACCTATACCACAACTAGTCTGTAAAAAGTTTTGTACAGTCTAGTATTGGCACTCTGAACTTGACATCAAAGAAAGTCTTGTCCACGCTATCAAAGCTCTGTATGAGCTCAACTAGACAACCAGCTGCGAGTTTTCTTTTACAGCCAATATGCCTAGGGTGTCCCTTATTATCTACATCATGTGAGAAACCCTCCATGATCATCACACTTCCATCGGCAAAATGCAATCTTCGCTTTGCAGTTTAACTTGTAGACTAACAGTCAAGTGCCCTCTCTTGTGGTTTTGTGCTAACTGGCTAACAGTCTAACGGCCTTCTTCACAAGAGTAGATGAAGGTGTGCATGGCAAGACCAGACACACACTGGTAGCAAACATTCCGGTGTGCTCTGTCTTGATGTATGGCGGCCGATAGTGTAATACACACACACATAACTGTCAAAAACTTCTTGTTTGAAAGGAACCAAAGCACAAGCATCACATGTAATGGCGCAGTCTCCCGCACCGCCACTGTACTCAGGTAAGTAGGATGAAGGATCACAGGAAAGGATTCACACGCCAACACCGCTGTTTCTCTATTCCAAACCTCATCCCAGTCCTTAGAGTGTAAAACCACCATGAGGATGAAACACTTTCCCCCGAAACAAGGAGACGATGTGTTCACAGGCCTGAAGCAACCTGCGGACAGGACTTGAGTCCCAGAGGACAGGGTGGACTGTCGGAGTTCGGTTTCCGCCCTACGGGGACATTTTTGGATATGATGTAAATCATTTTCTGATTTGTCTTCAGAACTCTTGATTTCTCATCGTTTGTCCTCTCTCACAAGCCAGACCATCATCTTCATCCCACAGCATGAGCTCACCGCTGTGTGAACACTCACCCGCTGATGTGAGGAGTTACAGAAGTCTAACCTCGTTAACACGCCAACCCCGTCTCTCGCCACACTTTATGGTGATAGGGACTTACCCCAGAGCTATACCCACCCCCAGTTGTGAGTTATACACCTTCTTTATGTCACCAATCTGGCATGTGGTCCAACATTTGTAGTGGATGGATGTTACCAGCCAACGAGTGTTGGTCCTGCGGTGTGAATTCTCCGTGCAAGCCATGGTTTGAACTGTCTTTGATGAAAAGAAATTGAGTTTTTAGATAATGTTGTTAGGTTGTTGTCTTACTAAACGAAGAGTTTGAGGATTATAGTTGTAATAGAAGATACTAATACGAATTTAAATTGTTTATTTTGACAGATGGTGACAGTTGTCTGCTGGCAAGATGGTCTTCATGTCTTTAGTTGGACCTCGTTTTCCATCCTGCCTGACTTCAGACTCGCGTTGTGTTGCCTGTGTCCGTATGTAATCATATCTTTTTCCCATCGACAATAAATGATCGTAAATCATTTTTTTCTTCTTTCTTCTTTTTTAACAGCCGGTCTCTTTTATATATTACTCTCTTACTCTCCAATGAAGATGCTGATCTCTTTTAAATTTCTCTTGACTGTTAGTATTTTTTCTTCATCCTTCAATAATTCAAAACGGACTTCAATTGAGAGTTCGAACTCCTGGGGTTCAGTTGATGGCTACTGTCAATTCAGTTTTCTTTATATCCCCGTAAACTTACATTGTTTCCACTTTAAAATCTATCTCTGATCGTCGGCAGACATAAAAGATAATGTTTCTTCATGATATTCCTTCTAAATCATTAATTTCATCAGTCTAATACCCTCTTAAAATCCACTTTTTCTTCCCCCAGCTCCACGTTTTCTGCTTTAAGAGACTTTATTCTGATCGCCATAGCTTTTACTTTATCTTCAAAGAATACAATGCCAACACTAAGAGTTAACCTTTTCAGTTCTAATTGTCAATCTCAGAGTTTATTTCCATTTCAGCTCTTTTAAAATACTTTTCATAAGTAGGTTCCAGTTTTGAGGCAGTCGTAAGATACGATCCGCTATTGAGCTCATCTTTTCTGGAGACCAACGGAGGACACTCAAGCAACACTGGTATTGCCAAAGACAAACAGGTGATTTACAAGATGTCTCAGTTTGTCTAGGTGGTCCAGGGTTCATTTCAGTAATGTAACTATCGCAAAATTCAAGACAAGAGACAGAGACAGTCTCTGGTACTCACACGGTGACCTCCATCAACCCTTCTTGTCTCCTCGTCCTGCTCACAGTTGCAACAGTTGGCAACAGGCAGGATCCACCAAAGTGCTCACTGTCATGTTTCCTCCAATTGCATATTAGCGAGAAAAGAAATAAATAAAAAGTTAATGTATTTTTTTAATTCAAATATTTCCAGAGGCCAAAAGTCAAGCAATTTTTCCCCCGAGTACAGTGCGTGTTGGATTGTTAGATTATTTTTCGCTGTTGTATTTCTGTGAAAGGAAACAATTGTGTGATTGTGGCAGCAGTTGGAGTTATCATTGTCACCTTCATGTTGTTATTATGAGAAGCTGGCTTTTATTTAGTTGACTTTTTTGTTTAAAAAGCTTGTGAATAAAGGGGAAAACCCTTCCTCCCCACCAGACGGTTAGAAGGGAGAAGATGGCGGCCAGGAGTCGATAATGTCGCGAGCACCACGTCGACCGGCTGCATGCCGCCACAACAAGCTCGCCCTGGACACGGCCACGGGAGTCAATCTGTTGGACACGGATGAGTGAGGATTGCGTGCAATCGCCGAAAAATATCATCAGCCGAAATTCTTTGTGCTTTTTCCTCCTTGTCTTTCTGTGAAAAATGGAGGACAAAGGGTTACTGGCTGGTGTTTGCTGTTAAGCCAGTAGAAGAAAAGAAAACAATGGGTACTGGCTGGTGTTTGTTGTTGTTTTAAGAGACTTTGTAATCGTTGTGATGTTAATTAATATCCTGTACAAGAGATGTTGGCACGCGGCTTGCATAACCTCACGTACGACACCCAGTCCCAAATAGGGAACAATTGTAGCTGTTCACACGGGCAATGTTTACTGTATTTTTGCAACAAAGGTGGGCAGCAGATGGGAGCTCAATAGTGGTGCTGGTGTCGGTGGTGTCGGTGGAGGCACTGGTGTCGGTGGTGTGGCCTCTTATTTGGAGAAAAGGCTGATGGTGCAGCACTGGACTGGCAGTGGCTCGCGAACAGCAGTCGGCCTCGCACACCATCGGCGCCAGTTGCCAGTCCTCAGATTGCTGAAATCTGCAGAAAATCTACAGATGGAAGGAAGCAAACAGCCTAATACCGAAAGCTAATAAATGGTTTCCAGCTATCGGCATGTAGATCAGATTTATTGCTCTTGCTCTTCATCCTCCTGCTAACCCTCATACATTAGAACTATTTTATCCTGCGTAATGATTTCATCGCCAATATCCTTAATAATTATCTGATTCCTGCAACTTTAAGAAGTGTTATGAAGTGTTGTGAAGTGCTGTCCCTCTTTCTCCAGCTGTGACAAGGGGTATCGCTGCATGCCCTGCACTTGAAGCCTTGCTTGTTTATTGTTATGTTGTTAATCAGCGGCGGCGGCTGGTCTGATTACAAGGAGTGTGCTGGCGAACTCCTCGGTCCACAGACCCATCATCACTCATACACTTAAGGGAGGATAACACCTCCTGATTCCACCTCTTATTTATTGCACAAAACATACTGGCGCTCCTAAAGCTTCCTTTATCACCGGCATAATGTTTCATTGTTTTCATAAATTGAAAGATGGGGACTGCAAGGTCTCGGACACATTAAGTGTTGTGTCACTGAACAGGCGACTGCTTTTTGTCACAAGACAGGACCTCATCACTACAGGCATGTTGGCTTCTTGTTTCCTGGCCACTAAAATACAGACCTTCTCCACCTTTACAGGTAAAATTCTTCATGTCTTGCAGTTCATAAATTTTGTTCATCTTCATAAAGTCTTTGGTCTTCAGGTAAATGGAAATACTTGCTTACTTTGTACACATAGGGAAAATAATTGACTGTTTCAGAGATTCAATAATGAAAATTTATTACCAAATTGCTTTTTTATTTTCCAGATAATGCAGATGTCTCCTTGTGACTAATTACGTAAATTATAATAAGTAATAATTAGATAAATATAGATAATTTAAGATAATTAATTAACTACAACAGCCGTTAAATGTTTGCAATAAAAAACTCAAATGTAAGTAAACTTAGTATTAGTTGTTTTAATGTGATGTGATTTCCATTTTTAAAATAAAAGCACTAATCTGTAATCTTTACCCGAAAGTGTATAAAGTCGCAGGAAAGATATCTTTTAGCTAAAACACTGATTTTACCTTAAATACACCGAAATCACGGAACTATTTGAAAACACAATTTCATAACAATAAAATCTTGAAACATTTTTGTTTCAGCAGTTTTCTAACATTTATTAATATATATGAGCTTATTTATCAATTTACTTTTAGTGTATTTTACTGCAATGAAGAAAACAAGATTTAGAATGTTGTGTACATTTTCCAGTCACCAGAGTTCACAGTTGTAAATGTTATCAGACTCACCCGTCAGAATTCATTTCAATCTCCCGAGCACAGTTATCTGCCCGTCTTCCTGTGTAAGTGTTATCTCCGTTAGGATAAAACATTTAAAGGTTGGCAAACACAGGATGTGTTCTCTGTCATACCCCAGACACGAAGTACACGTGGATGTATGCACAGGGCTGCACCTGGACTTTTCTCTCCCTTGTGTTATTTTGCTTCAGCCCCGCGAAACAAACTAATTTTACATGTTGACAAAGAATAATACAGAAAAGTTTACATTTATTTTCAAATAACATGTAATGATATAATACACTACTATCAGCATATACCAACATAAGTTTTACACGAATTGATTAACTTTTAACCTTCTCCCCTAAATTAAAATAACCTTTACATATTAAATATATTTATTAAAATTTCAAATATGCTATAAATCATTAGCCACAGTTTCAGCATAAATAATCTAAACATAAGTTATTATCTATTTTATTTCTCTATAATAATTATAATCTAATCATGATAGCATTGTTGTTTTTGTGCGTTTTTTGTGTGTATGCATGTGTCTGCATGGGTGTGTGATGATGTAGGTAGGTCTTAATGAAGGGTAGATGTAAGATTGCATAGTTTTTCGATAATGCACAAACTTTATCGTTATATTCTAATTATCACAACACTTATTTTGTTTATTTTCTATTGCTTTGTTTATTTTTTGCACCTAAGCAACACTTCCAGGGTATAATTACCCATTGGGATTAATTAAGTTTGTGATTGCCATTGTCATTACCATCTTTCATCTGCTTACAGTGTATTCATTTACATTAATAAAAGTTGACGACTGTGCTGGTGTTGATCTCTCTTCTTTTCCTTTTTGCTATTTGTCATAGTTTGATGAAAATGTACAAAATAGAAAGATGAGAACACAAGGACTGATGATGAAGATATAGAAACTGAGATTTGGTCTGAACTGGCTTCAGTGAGTGAATTGAGGCTGTGTGGTCTGTGGGATGGTTTATGGATCATGATGTCTTGTCCTCCTGCTGTCTGTAGATCATGGTGTCTTGTCCTCCTGCTGTCTGTAGTGAGGTGTGTATCGGGTTTCTGTAAGCTCAGCTAGGACTTCTTCCTCTTCAGAATGGAAGCGAGGGGGTGGACATTCTCTCACTCCATAAAGGAGAAATGGAATGTTTTATCTTCATTCACGATGAAATATTGTATAGATTGTGTACTTGTTGCTACTTCCTGTTGATTTTTGTTCTGTCTATCGTCTGCCCCTCAGTCCACTATAAATAGTTTAGCACACGCTCATGTTCTCAACATTTTGTATACTAATAGAAAAGCTTTTGACATTTTCACATTGAAACAGATGAACTAAACTTGTGTTTCACTCCCAGTAGACCACTACAGTCTATTTAAATGCAGCTCATGGAGAAAACTCTACAAGATTAGCTCATTTCCTCTATTTTACATTCATTTTCTATATTGTACACGCAATTTAGCTTCTCTTGTGGCCATGCTTTTTTTCTGGCCTGAGACCGTTATGGGCGTTTATTAAGCCGACTTGATCAATAAGGAAAGCTCCCAGTGATTAATCCGACAAGTCGATCTATTGACTAATAGTGAGTGTGTGCGAGGGCCGCCACAGGGCCGCTGATCGAAGACCGCGAGAGGGCGCGAGGCGAGGACTGCAAGAGTCTGTACACATTAGCATGCAGACGAGAACACAATGAAGTCGACTGGAGACCTTCTCTCTCAAGACCTTTCTTCCTCATCCAGTCCTTGCTTTTTCCAAACAAGTCTTTCCTCTGAAGTTCTCCAACAGCTCGACCCGTTGCCAAGAAGAATTAGAGAGAGATGGGCAATTTGTGGGAGGTGAAGCAGCCGCCGCCAACTGCTTGTTGTCCTCGCGGGGCATTAAAAGATCGTCTGACACCTCTACAAGCCGCCAAGAACCTCGTTTCTGTTGGTCTGCACAATACATCAGGGTCAGACCGGCAACATACCATGTCCCATGATCAAACAGATGGCAATGGAAGTGGTGGGGTCAGAACTGACAAACAGTGTAGTCCCCTGGCTGTCCGTGTAGCACGATGCTAGGTAAACAACTTCAGACAAGCATCATGCTAGGACTGAACGATGCTCACCGTGTTAATGTTCTATGTTTGCTGACTACTGAAAGAAATTATACAGCTGGAATGTTTGTTAGTTAGCTTTGTTAATAATATTCAGTTTCTTTAAAAGGTGTTATAACAAATACCATTAAAATATTTTATTTTTAAGTAAAAGAACATGAATTTTAGAGTGGTGTGGTGTGGTGTCTGTGGTCAGGAGCTTACTATAAAGACGAGATTTAAAATGCGTGTATAGCTGTTCAAAATATCGCATTCGGAAAAAAGTTATGTGTGGATATATTAATATACAAAGTATTGATGCCGAATAATACTAACAATTTTGTATGTACCCTCCCCTTCTTCTTCTGTTGTAACAACCAGGGGCAGTCGCTGGTCAAGGCTTGTCACCGGCATCAGTGTCCTGGGTTCACATCTCGTCTCGAGCATGCAGTTCTTTCTTTCCATGTAATTCATGTTTCTCCATATTTGCAATTAAGTTAACGTATTTCTCTATCTACACGTTCGGATCTTGATGAGTCTAAATATTTCGTGTTAAACTAACTCTCCAATAACAGTTTCAATAATAATTTCAGACTTTTAGTGACTCCTGTTTATTTTTAAAAAATCTTGTTATTCGCTCGTTGACATAGTCGTTTCTTCCTTTTAACTCCAATGATTTATATCGACACGCAAACAAACATGTTTACCACCCGTGATGTACACTGCATTTCACGACTGTTGGCGCGTGTGGCCGGCTAATTACACGGTGGTTACTGCGCCTGTCACAACAACAGTGACGACCAGGGTCATGGGGGTGAAGTGGGTTCAAGTTTTACACCGAGCCAGCAACTAAAGCTAAAGCGATATCATGGAAGCAGGCTACAAACAGATGCCACACTCAGAGAAAGAGCAGCGTGCCCGAGACGAGAACTGAATCCCGACAGTCAACCCTCACAGTACTGGTGACAGGCGCTAACCGTGGCGACACCGGACCGCCATCGTCGTGGGGTCAGGGTCAACATATTAATGTAGCGATGAGTCTCACAGGACAGGACTAGCCGACTGGTCAGTTGTATTTTGTCACCATGTGGTGAAACGTATGAAGGATGTTAACGTGTGTTTACATATGAGAGACAGTCTCTGTGACGCGGATACCACGTGATTAACATTGTAGCAAAGCAAGGACCTGTCAAAAGGTCAGCTGTATCAGGTAACAAGACAACCTGGACATTTCATTTCAAATCGCTCTTGTTAACATTTGTCATGTTTGAGGGTCAGCGATGAAGCCCAAGTCTTATGAACTATTGACACAGGGCCAAAAATTTGTGAGGTACCCTGTGGCTGCCCCAGGTGAAAGTGCTTAGCAGAAAGGACAAGTGGCTGTTAATTGGAGCGAGATAACGAGTACAGGTGTTGTCCGGGTATCTGAGGCCCCTTTACTTTAATGTCCAGCAGGTAATTAGAGTGGTAGCAAGTCCCCGTCTGTTTGACGACTTCTGGGGATTGCTCGAAGCTGAACACACACACACGCACAGAGAGAGAGAGAGAGAGAGAGAAGAGAAAGAGAGAGAGAAAACGAAGGAACAAAAGAACGACTTCTTTACTGACTCAGAACACGTGACCTTAACATTCAGGGGATGAACACAGCTTGGCATTAAATTGGTATTAGAACTGTATAGTATATCATAGTACAGCTTCATAGTCAATCATAGTCATCATAACTTACACAAAAGTGTACAGACCATTGTCACCACATATAAATATACTTGGATGTCTTCAGGTGAAACGACTGTTGACTGTCACCAAGTGACAACCATTGAGTTGTCGTGTTCTTCTGCTGCAACTTGTCTTCTCCTTGTCCTCAGGTGTCGTCAGATGATCATTGATGCCATTGCAGCTCTAGCGACTGTGGACCTGCTTTTGTTTCTCGTGTTTCATTCTTTGTTTACACGAGGCTTAGGATGAAACTTATTCTTTCTGGCGACAAAGGGACAGAAGGAGCGAAGGAGAAACACGGAAAAGAGAGGAGAGGTAGTGAAAGCGGATTTTGTAAGCTGCGAGTAACCGGTGACGTAGCTGGACTTAGCCAGGTGACTGCATGGACATACCTGAGGCAGGTCGGGAGATGATGTGGAACGGTCTTCAAAACGTTCCTAAGACGTCAATGTCGACGTAGTTTCAGAAACGTGCGACGGGGAAATAGTTACTAACGGGAGAAGGGGAAAACTGTTGTTAATTAGCTACTCACCTAAGTATTCCCTAGCGAGAAAAAGGTTTGATAGTATTGATACAAAAAGGGGAAACAGAAACGAGCAGACGGACGAATTTGCCAGATGAATAACTCAGGAGGACAAATCTGTCGAGTACAGGCAGACATACCGAACAGCACAACAGTACAACACACAATGAGCATCACAACAGATACAACACGCAACGAACAGATCACGTGGTACAACATTCACTGAGGAGTTCATCAGATACAGTACACTGTGAACAGCACACCTGGTAAACGCTGTGAACAGCTTACCTGGTACAACAGTTATTGAAAAGCTTACCAGGTACAAATATCGTGAACACCTGTATTAGGTGAATGAACAGTTCACGTTTGAAACTAGGGCTATTTAGCGGCCGTCACGCTGGGAGGGGCTTCAGCTTGGTGACGTCACGCTAGGAGGGACTTCAGCTGGAAGACGTCACGCCCAACACGAGGATTTTGCCAATCACATGTGTGACAAGACGGCTGTGTTTACCTCTTTTACCCTTGTAGGAGATTATGTATGAATTTTTGAAAAAAAAAACCTGATCCGTTTAGCAAGTTTATAGAAAATATTCCAATTGAAGTTAAAAAAAATTAAAAGAAAAAAAATCTCAAGTAAAAGAGAGAAAGAAAGAGAGATTATAAAAACTCTCCAGCAATCTCACAATAAAATAGAGGCTATGCTGACATAGTTATTTCTTGTGGTAAGCATTTAAAAACAAGTTTCTTAAAGGTTGACTAGAAGTGTAGACAATCACAAATGATTTTCTTTAAAACTCCATTAACATGAAACATTAGTCTGTAGACGTAAACATGAACATATAATATGAATAGTTAATTCCTTACAAGTTATTTAAAGCCAGTGTGCTTGCAGATGTACATAAGAAATACATTTTCACATTTGGCATGTTTGTATGCACGTGAGTGTAGACCTGCAAACATTTCCTCTACGTCAGTCGCTTGCACGACGGCGAGACGTGAATGTGTTGGCCGACAACCTCAGCGACCAACCGACCAGCACGTGCAAACGGCGCATGCACGCGATTTCGAGATTGCACACATAAGATTAATCACAGGACACAAAGGCATGAAAAATAAGTCAGTCTTAGTAAGGTTTTCAACATCTTGCCATCAGTAGAAGCAAGGTGACAGCCGCCAGGTAACATACCTACGTCAGACGGGTGAAGAGGTATGGATGAGAAAAGGAAGAACTGCTCAACAAATGTGTTGATCATATTTATAGATATAACAGTTAATTCGTTAATCTGCAGAGAAAACTCAAACCCACTCTGCTGTTTGACCTTTTGATTTATTTTAGAGTTCGCATCTTTCTATCTCTGTTATCGAATACCCGCGCCGTGTGCCCCAAGTACCCGACACATACAACGGCTATGAGGAGCGACAGGGGCAACAACTCTAGGTTACCAACAACAACTTATTTTTCAGTCAACATTTTGGAAGCTGCTGCTGGCACAGGCTCCGGAGTGTGACAGGTGGGATGCAAGTGGGTAACTGGTGTAGCGGTAACTGACAACTGTGGGGAGGATGAACCGCGCGAGGATGCCAGCAACATGCCGCTGATACACCCGGCGTGACCACTAGACGGCGCCCTTGCCAAGGCGGCATTCCAGGTCACAGGTCAGCAGCTGTATGCCACTCGTGCACGTGGTGCGAGTCTACGATGTACTGGTGTCAGGTGGTGAGAGTTGGTGATGAAGGGAATCATCGCACGCAGGGTAGGTGACAGCTGACACTGACTGACAGCCGCCACAGATAGTGACTAACTGCTGACACTGACACTAGCTGACTGGCAACTGTGGCAACATACTTGAATCTTGAACAGTCAGTGTTAAAGCTGACACTGATAACAACTACAACCTTGTCTCAAGTCATGTCCTGTGAGCGGACCCTGAGATTGGTGAGCAGAACGTCCTGTGAGAGGTCTTTGCCCAACAACACCTCATCAAATTGAAACATTACCCATCAGCCTTCGTCACTCGGATTCTCTTGCCTCCTTTAAGTTTAAACTTCAGACGCATTTTTTCAGAACAGAAAGTTGACTGTCCTGACACAGAGCGGGTAGAACATGTCTGTATGTACCTTGTGTATGAGTAGGTGTGTCTGTGTGTCTGTTGTAGACATGAGCCTGTCTGTTAGTAATTCTGTTTACGTGGTATAGGTCTATCATTTCTGTAAAGCAGTCTGTGCCTACCATTGGAAGAGCTCCATTCTCACGATCGCAGCCGACACAAGCACTCCCGCTACCCTTCCCGTGAAACAAGAACAACAATAAAAGTCCAACACCATCTGTATCCTCCTCCTTATTTAATTCATTTTGCGAGCCGACTGTACTAAAACTACAAACAGAATTATTCGAAACTGGCGTTATGCAGTCTGAGACAGAGAGACTGACGCTGGAATAACTCACTGGAGTCTCAAGACATTGCCATGGGCAGGAGTTGGTGGAGGGAGGAATGACTGTCAGTCACGGACCTGCCTGCAGACGTCACAACGTCACGTTACGTTACGGAACGTTTGCTTTCATGAAAACTGCGAGCTCCCTCCAGCTGCCACCCAGCTAATGGCCTTTACAGAGAAAGCCTGTACTTAAAGAAAGCTTTGGTGGGGCTCGGTCCTGCCCCTCCGTGAGTTGCATCTCACCGACAGGAGGCACGTGAGGAGGAGGAGGAGGCAGTGAGATGTCGCTGCAGTCTGCGCCTCTTTTCAACCACTGACTCATGGCTGGTCGGTCTTCTCGACAAGGTAAACGTTTTAGTTGATGGCGCTGACCTGAGTGAGAAAGTGCGGGATAATGTCAGCGACAGTAATTAGCACAGCTAATGGCGCGGCGTGTCCGGTCTGCCGCTCGCCGCCATCTGTCTTCAGCAGCCATTGAGACCCGCTACATGCCCCGCCGAGCCTGTCTCGGATCACGTGATCGGGGAAAAAACCCCGTGATATTAATCCTAAATATATCAATCTCTTCCAAAACTTAAATGTTGATGATCTTCAAAAAAGATGAAGAAATGGGATAGTGTTTTTTTTTCCTCCGGACCACTGATTAGCCCTCGTCTCCCAACGGCTTTCCTTCTCATTTTGCAGGATTGTCGCCCTTGCATAAACGAAATTTGTTTCTTCATCAAGGTATCTTATTTAAACAGTGCTATGATATACAGCTGTGCTGAAAATTCATTCTCAAAAAGTCTAATATTCATTTTTATCATGAATATAGTTGAACTGACAGATGCTAGCTACAAATATAGAGGTCTATACGAAGCGGCAGATAGCAAAGGCATTGCACTAGGTCTATCTGTCCTACCGGAACCGACGAGCTACGGAGGGCCCTAGTGAGCGCTCGCAATATACGCAAGTTATGATGTAGGTTTTGGTCAGGTTAGACGAAGCAAATGTATTGCAAACCTTGCGCACATCCAAATTCTGTTCCGTCCTAGTATCAAAAACCTCCTCTGTAAAAAACAGTAGGCTGCTGATTAACTCCTTACATCGGTCATAGCCCCACTACCTACCTATGTGTTCTGAAGTTTTAAATGAGTGAAGAATCTGAGGTTATTGCCAGCCAGGAACAAGTGCAGAGCTTGCGAGGAATGTGTGATGCGGCGAGCCACGAGATGCTCCACGTCCCTAAACTGTCATCGCACACCCCGGGTTGGCTGCCGGCCCGACATGCAGCCTGCCAGCATGCACCCCCGCGCCCTGACAAGTTTGTAACTTATACTCAAACAGTTCTAGCTACAGACAGACACAGAAGCTTCTAGCAAGGATCCATCAAGAGCAGAACAGTCTTGAAGTCAGCTTCTCTGGTTACTGAGTCTTCACCACAAACAAGTAAACAAATGCTAACATTTGTGCTGAAATGTGTAGTATTAAAAATATTGAACGAGTGCCTCTCACACGTTTATAGTTTAGTCACATGAAAATCCCAAGTTCAAAGAAAAGTGTGTCTAAAAATTTGTTACTTATTATATTTTAAACTTTTTAGTCTTTTGAGTTTCCTTGTTACTTTTTGTTTACTTTTTTTTTAACACGTCTCTAAAGGGGAAATGCTTCCTTTGGGAGACTTCATTGTGAGAAATAAGAAAATCTTGCTGGGTAATTTCATTCCTGATGTTCTAATACCCCAATTCTGTAGTCGGGTACCAAGCATTTACGACAACTGTTTGACGGCCTTCACTGAATTTTTAGTTTTATGGGCTTTTTGGTTTTATTTTATTTTTAAATGTTAATCATCTTGCTTATTCATGCAAAGCGGGATTAAGTCTGCACAGTTACATTTTTAAATTGAAATTTTACTTTTTAAAGAAGAAAGTATTTTAGGCTTGTGGAAATAATTTAATATGGTATCGTCACTGGAAATGAGTAAGAGGTGAACATTTCGGACATCTAGGACGATGTGGGCGAAGGTCGATTACAAAATTCCAACTGAACTCACAGACGAGTTAAATTAAAGAGTATAATAAGAACATCAGTCAGTTAATGAACCTCTAGTACCTTTGAAAAACACATCAACAACACCATCAGCTTGGTGTCATTGTTTACAGCTACCGGCTCCAGATTGAAGCAAACAGAACAACAACATATGACCACATAATATTTAGTTATTCGCGTATAGGCGTGTCTCTCTCCAAAAACAAACATAACAATGGGGAAATATTCCATAATTCCGCACACTCCCGTCTCACACCAATGCTGTCATTCCGACACCCTCCGCACTTTCCACAAACTGCTGCATCAACTCGCTAGTACAAAAACAATCATGGCAGAGCATACACCGGCACCTTGCCTCACCTCAGACTGAACTCAGCGCCTGGCAGCAGCGACAAGTTCTTCCAGGTGATGCTCCTGACCTCTTAGCCTGAAAACACACACTGTGTCTTTCAGCATCTATACGGAGCGATGCGGCCGCGAAATCTGCTCATCTTCTTCTTCAGATTGACAAAACTCTCAATGTTTACTGCTTGTTACCTGATAACTCTGTGCGTCTTCTATGTTTATCTTTTATTATCAGTATTAATGTTTATCCTTTCCGTGCTTCGTATTCTGTCCATGGCTGGTTCTTGTCTCAAGCGCTGAGAGCTTGCTGCTTCACGAGCGCCATCATGAGCTATATACATCATAAGTTGTTGTTGTTATTATTATTACAAATAGGAACGAGCCTCTGTGGTAATTTACCAACCCCAACAGTCTGCACCTCCATATACCTAGAGATTCTTTTACAATATTTAACAATATCTCTAAATCGTTTGACCAGTCTTCGTGGGGTGTGTCTTTACAGACCTGCACGCCTAAACGCCAACAAACACCACCACGTATCAAAATTCTGGAAAATTATTGAGTATTATGGAGTGGCCAGCAAAAACTTCAGGTACAAAAATTGTAAGTCAATAGAAAAAGGTTTGAAGATACATGAAGTGCACGATGTTAGCACTTGGCCCCAGTGCTACACACTGAAGCGATCATCAAGACTTGCGGAAACAAGTTTCATGGAATACTTGCAAAAATTAGTTATTGACATTCCAGCGAGATGTATGGAGGTAATCAAGAGAAATTGTATGGCTGTTGATTGAAAGTGGTGTTTTTCGTGCGTCTGTCCCTCCACACGTTGCTAGTGACACTTTAATTTTACCTCCATCAATTAATAAATAATTGCTTAATTTACTTCGAAAACGCTCTCCATATTAGTTTTGAAATTATTGCTCAAAAAATCTAGTTGACCTTTCACTGAGATGTTATATGTAGATAAAGCAGCCGCCATAACTCTTCAGAGGGCAAAGTTATTAACCGTGTGTGGAGATGCCTTTAGGACCTTCTGATATTGGCTGAGAGATGTCCACTTGTTGTGTGATGTTTGTTTTTAAATTGTTTGTTGTGATATAAGCTACATCACATGGTATGAACGTCTGTCATCGCCATCAAGATCACATCTACAAGCGCTCTCGTCAAGAGCTCTGTTTAGTGAGTGCACAGCTCCCACAGTATCCTGACTGATACAATAGTTGAGGGTAGACATCATCTGATTCTCCAACTAAGACACTGCTGGACACTTTTGGACTGGACATCATTCTCTGACGATTGTCATCACTGGTCCCCTTCCGTCATTGTCACCAAGAAGAACTGAACTTTCTTCACCTGAATAAAAAAAGCTGTCCTAATTTTTTTTGCGAGAACATCATACAAAGAAAGAGGGTAAACACGAAAGAAAAAAAGGACAAAAGAAATAAAATCAATCAGCACAGTCGCCTACAAAAACCATGACACAAGTTTCAATAATAATAAGAAAAAGCACTTTAATAAATAACAGGACTTCTGCTTTTCTCACTTATCTGTGGTGTGCACTGGGCCGTGGCGCCGTAAACTTGTGACTTTTTGGCCCTCGCTGACATCTTTACTGGCGGACAGATAAGGCGCTGGCACCAGATCCTGCCTCCAGTCAGAGGCAAAGCAGACCTGGAGGTTTGTAGACAAGCCGGGTACTTTAAGCTACAATGAGTGTACAAACCTGCTGACTTTTGTCTTTAAAAATACAGGATGAGGCACAAATCTGCTCATTGTGTCTTGAGGCTACAATTATCTTGGGAATGCAGGACAGTTCACAGCATTGTAGACAGCATGTGTATAGTCCAATACCGTGTTCCTTCACTAATGTTACCCTTAATATAATTATTCAAACTAAGCAAGATAAATAGTCATATGTAACAATATACCTTTGAGTTTATCAGTTGTAAGAGCTTTTCTTACTCTGTTAATCCCTGGAGTAAATTATCTCTGATACCTGCAGTCAGACTGTCAGTGCTATTTTCACTCTTATCACAGATTGTTGTCTGATAATAAGAGTAATATATTCAGTGATGCAATATTA